>NW_020525200.1:0-27443 GCF_003368295.1 Carassius auratus | reverse complement strand
AGCCTGTTCGCGACTCGGTTGATTCAGATCGGCCATTTCGGAGCGTGTTCGCGACTCTGTTGATTCTGATCGGGACTTCGGAGCCTGTTTGTGATTTTAAAAAAGATCTGAACATCAGAGCATAAGTGTTTGTCAAACAGTTAATTTGTGATAAATGAATATTTGCCTGAGGCTTTTTTTTTAACCTGACGATTTGATTTTTAATTGATTTCAAATGACTTTTGGAAGTTAATTACTTCTTGTACCTCAGTTGCATGTGTTGTGTTTTATGAATTGTGGATGGATTAATCAACTGAGAAATAAAATTGAACATTAAATTATCATGAACTTTAAAGATGATGATGAAAGAAAAGGTAATATTGCATATAAAATTATATCTAAATATGAACTAACTTGCGCAATACAGTAAATATTCTTACTCTACCCTAAATCAGTGAAAAAAATGTTTGGCTCAGTTACAGAAAAGTGTACGTCACACATCCTTTTTATTATGATGCAAACATTGTTTCCTCTTCAGATGAGTATTTAACATCTTTATTATTGTGGGGATTAGTGTGTTAGTGCTACACACACACACACACACACACACACACACACACACACACCACGCCGGTCAGAGTTTGTATCAGAATGATTTTTTTTTTTTTTTTTTGACAGGAGTTTCCTTTATCAAAACTGCATTTATTTGATCAAAGATACAGGGGAAAAAGTGAAAATATTATTATGAAGTAAAACTAATTTTTTTCTATTTTAATATACATTAAAATCTATTTTATTGCTGTGATTTTCAGTATCATTACTCCAGTTCTTCAGTGTCACATGATCTTCAGAAATCATTCTAATATTATGATTCATTATCAGAGTTGTGCTGCTGAAAACTGTGATACTTCTTTCAGGATTCTTTGATGAATGAAAAGTTAAAAGAAGAGCATTTATTTAAAATAGAAGTATTTGTCTAACAATGAACACGAGAGTTCAAAAGTTTGGGGTCAGAAAAATTGATTCTTTCTTTCTAAACAAAAAATTCAACTTTTAGGATGTATTGTTGATTGTTTTGATTCAGATCGGGAATTTGGAGCATGTTCGCGACTGATTCAGATTTATCAACTGAGAATAAAGTTGAACAGAAAATATCATGAACTCTTAAGATGATGATGAAAAGAAAAGATATATTGCATATGAAATTATATCCTCCTATATAAATTATATTCCTCCGCAGATGAGTATTTAACATGTTTATTATTGTGGGGATTAGTGTGTAAGTGCCACTAACACACACACACACACACACACACACACTGTCAGAGTTTGGGATCAAGAATGATTTATTATGGTGTTTTTTTATCACAGAAATAAATGATATTTTAAAGGAAAATTAAAAACAGAAACCATTATTTTATACATTTTATTTTGATAAGTTTGAATTATTAATGATTTTTGACTGTAGCATCACTATCAATAGCCACGTGTCAATAGCAGGTAGCGTTGTTGATCTATAATCACCTGCAGAGACACTGAAATACAACCTTTTTTTGTTTCAAACAGTTCATTGAACAATAATAAATGAAGTACCTGAAGCTGACAATGAAGTAAATGTATAATAATTAGGCACAGATGATTAATTTAGTGCTGTAAACACGCGTGTGAGGGGCGGAGACGCGCCGTGGGAGCGTCAGACGCGCGTGAGGAACAAACACAGCAGAACAGTAGAAAACTTCAAACTCCTTTTATTATTTCTCTTTTACTATAGCGATTTATTTATAGATACGTGATCTGAGTCTTTCATAGAGTTGTTTTATAAACGCAGTAACTTTGAAATCAGCTCTGAAAGTTCCTGTAAGTGTTTAAAAACGAATTATGATTTAATAACGTGTTGAATGAATTTGGTAAGAACGGTATTCTATGTTTTTTTACATAGAGGTTATTAATATAGACTGAAATATAGTGTTTTTTTTTTTTTACAGTGTAAAGGTGATCTTATTTGCTAGCTAAAAGGATGTTAATATAATATAGAGGAAGATCAATCTTAATTATTCTTACTATATTAAAATGCATTCATTTTTACATTGCCGTGGTCCGATGTTTTTCAGATACTTCGGAGCCCTGTTCGCGACTCTGTTTATTCAGATCGGCACTTCGGAGCATGTACGCGACTAGGTTTGATTCAGATCGGCACTTCGGAGCATGTTCGCGACTCGGTTGATTCAGATCGGCACTTCGGAGTCTGTTCGCGACTCGGTTTGATTCAGATCGGCACTTCGGAGCATGTTCGCGACTCGGTTGATTCAGATCGGCACTTTCGGAGCCTGTCCGCGACTCGGTTGATTCAGATCGGCACTTCGGAGCCTGTTCGCGACTCGGTTGATTCAGACCGGCACTTCGGAGCCTGTTCGCGCCTCGGTTAATTCAGATCGGCATTTCGGAGCATGTTCGCGACTCGGTTGATTTAGATCGGCACTTCGGAGCATGTTTGTGATTTTTTTTAAATTAAGATCTGGACATCAGAGCAGGAAGTGTTTGTCAAACAGTTAATTTGTGATAAATGAATATTTGACCTGAGGCTTTTTTTTTAACCTGTCAATGTGATTTTTAATTGATTTCAATGACTTTTGGAAGTCGATACTTCTTGTACCTCAGTTGCATGTGTTGTGTTTTATGAATGTGGATGGATTAATCAACTGAGAAATAAAGTTGAACATAAATTATCATGAACTCTCAAAGATGATGATGAAAAGAAAAGATACTATTGCATATAAAATTATATCCTCCTATATAAATTATATTCCTCCTCAGATGAGTATTTAACATGTTTATTATTGTGGGGATTAGTGTGTAAGTGCCACTCACACACACACACACAACACACACACACACACACACACACTGGTCAGAGTTTGGGATCAGAATGATTTATTATGGGTTTTTTTAAATCACAGAAATAAATGATATTTTTAAAGGAAAATTAAAACAGAAACCATTATTTTATACATTTTATTTTGATAAGTTTGAATTATTACAGATTTTTGACTGTAGCATCACTATCAATAGCCGCGTGTCGATAGCAGGTGGCGCTGTTGATCTATAATCACCTGCAGAGACACTGAATTACAACCTTTTTTTGTTTCAAACAGTTCATTGAACAATAAATAAATGAAGTACCTGAAGCTGACAATGAAGTAAATGTATAATAATTAGCACAGATGATTAATTTAGTGCTGTAAACACACGTGTGAGGGGCGGAGACGCGCCGCGGAGCGTCAGACGCGCTTGAGGACCAAACACAGCAGAACAGTAGAAAACTTCACTCCTTTTATTATTTATCTTTACTATAGCGATTTATTTTTAGATACGTGATCTGAGTCTTTCATAGAGTTGTTTTATAAACGCAACTTTGTAACTTTGAAATCAGCTCTGAAAGTTCCTGTAAGTGTTTTAAAAACGAATTATGATTTAATAACGTGTTGAATGAATTTGGTAAGAACGGTATTCTATGTTTTTTTACATAGAGGTTATTAATATAGACTGAAGTATAGTGTTTTTTTTCTACAGTGTAAAGGTGATCTTATGGTGCATTGCTCGTTAAAGGATGTTAATATAATATAGAGAAAGATCAATCTTAATTATTCTTACTATATTAAAATGCATTCATTTTTTACATTCCTTGGTCAAAGTTTCAGAAACTTCGGAGCCTGTTCGCGACTGCTGTTTATTCAGATCGGCACTTCGGAGCCTGTTTGCAACTAGGTTGATTCAGATCGGCACTTCGAGCCCTGTTCACGACTCGGTTGATTCAGATCGGCACTTTCGGAGCATGTTCGCCGACTCGGTTGATTCAGATCGGCACTTCGGAGCATGTTCGCGACTCTCTTGATTCAGATCGGCACTTCGGAGCCTGTTCGCGACTCGGTTGATTCAGATCGGCACTTCGGAGCCCTGTTCGCGACTCGGTTGATTCAGATCGGCACTTCGGAGCATGTTCGCGACTCTGTTGATTCAGATCGGCACTTCGGAGCCTTTTCGCGACTCTGTTGATTCAGATCGGCACTTCGGAGCCTGTTCGCCGACTCGGTTGATTCAGATCGGCACTTCGGAGCCTGTTGGCGACTCGGTTGATTCAGATCGGCACTTCGGAGCATGTTCGCGACTCTCTTGATTCAGATCGGCACTTCGGAGCCTGTTCGCGACTCGGTTGATTCAGATTGGCACTTCGGAGCCTGTTCGTGACTCTGTTGATTCAGATCGGCACTTCGGAGCATGTTCGCGACTCTGTTGATTCAGATCGGCACTTCGGAGCCTGTTCGCGACTCGGTTGATTCAGATCGGCACTTCGGAGCATGTTCGCGACTCTGTTGATTCAGATCGGCACTTCGGAGCGTGTTCGCGACTCACTTGATTCAGATCGGCACTTCGGAGCCTGTTCGCGACTCGGTTGATTTAGATCGGCACTTCGGAGCCTGTTCGCAACTCGGTTGATTCAGATCGGCATTTCGGAGCGTGTTCGCGACTCGGTTGATTCAGATCGGCACTTCAGAGCATTTTTGTGATTTTTTTAAAATTAAGATCTGTACATCAGAGCAGGAAGTGTTTGTCAAACAGTTAATTTGTGATAAATGAATATTTGACCTGAGGCTTTTTTTTTAACCTGTCCATGTGATTTTTTAATTGATTTCAATGACTTTTGGAAGTCAATACTTCTTGTACCTCAGTTGCATGTGTTGTGTTTTATGAATTGTGGATGGATTAATCAACTGAGAAATAAAGTTGAACAGAAAATATCATGAACTCTTAAAGATGATGATGAAAAGAAAAGATAATATTGCATATAAAATTATATCCTCCTATATAAATTATATTCCTCCTCAGATGAGTATTTAACATGTTTATTATTGTGGGGATTAGTGTGTAAGTGCCACTCACACACACACACACACACACATCTCACACACACACACAGACACTGGTCAGAGTTTGGGATCAGAATGATTTATTATGGGTTTTTTTAAATCACAGAAATAAATGATATTTTAAAGGAAAATTAAAACAGAAACAATTATTTTATACATTTTATTTTGATAAGTTTGAATTATTACTGATTTTTGACTGTAGCATCACTATCAATAGCCGCGTGTCAATAGCAGGTGGCGCTGTTGATCTATAATCACCTGCAGGGACACTGAATTACAACCTTTTTTTGTTTCAAACAGTTCATTGAACAATAATAAATGAAGTACCTGAAGCTGACAATGAAGTAAATGTATAATAATTATCACAGATGATTAATTTAGTGCTGTAAACACACGTGTAAGGGGCGGAGACGCGCCGCGGAGCGTCAGACGCGCTTGAGGACCAAACACAGCAGAACAGTAGAAAACTTCACTCCTTTTATTATTTCTCTTTTACTATAGCGATTTATTTTTAGATACGTGATCTGAGTCTTTCATAGAGTTGTTTTATAAACGCAGTGACTTTGAAATCAGCTCTGAAAGTTCCTGTAAGTGTTTAAAAACGAATTATGATTTAATAACGTGTTGAATGAATTTGGTAAGAACGGTATTCTATGTTTTTTTACATAGAGGTTATTAATATAGACTGAAGTATAGTGTTTTTTTTTTTTACAGTGTAAAGGTGATCTTATGGTGCATTGCTCGTTAAAAGGATGTTAATATAATATAGAGGAAGATCAATCTTAATTATTCTTACTATATTAAAATGCATTCATTTTTTACATTCCTTGGTCAAAGTTTTCAGAAACTTCGGAGCCTGTTCGCGACTCTGTTTATTCAGATCGGCACTTCGGAGCCTGTTTGCAACTAGGTTGATTCAGATCGGCACTTCGGAGCCTGTTCACGACTCGGTTGATTCAGATCGGCACTTCGGAGCATGTTCGCGACTCGGTTGATTCAGATCGGCACTTCGGAGCCTGTTCGCGACTCGGTTGATTCAGATCGGCACTTCGGAGCCTGTTCGCGACTCGGTTGATTCAGATCGGCACTTCGGAGCATGTTCGCGACTCTGTTGATTCAGATCGGCACTTCGGAGCCTGTTCGCGACTCTGTTGATTCAGATCGGCACTTCGGAGCCTGTTCGCGACTCGGTTGATTCAGATCGGCACTTCGGAGCCTGTTCGCGACTCGGTTGATTCAGATCGGCACTTCGGAGCATATTCGCGACTCTCTTGATTCAGATCGGCACTTCGGAGCCTGTTCGCGACTCGGTTGATTCAGATCGGCACTTCGGAGCCTGTTCGTGACTCGGTTGATTCAGATCGGCACTTCGGAGCATGTTCGCGACTCTGTTGATTCAGATCGGCACTTCGGAGCCTGTTCGCGACTCGGTTGATTCAGATCGGCACTTCGGAGCATGTTCGCGACTCTGTTGATTCAGATCGGCACTTCGGAGCCTGTTCGCGACTCACTTGATTCAGATCGGCACTTCGGAGCCTGTTCGCGACTCGGTTGATTTAGATCGGCACTTCGGAGCCTGTTCTCGACTCGGTTGATTTAGATCGGCACTTCGGAGCCTGTTCGCAACTCGGTTGATTCAGATCGGCATTTCGGAGCGTGTTCGCGACTCGGTTGATTCAGATCGGCACTTCAGAGCATTTTTGTGATTTTTTTAAAATTAAGATCTGTACATCAGAGCAGGAAGTGTTTGTCAAACAGTTAATTTGTGATAAATGAATATTTGACCTGAGGCTTTTTTTTTAACCTGTCCATGTGATTTTTAATTGATTTCAATGACTTTTGGAAGTCAATACTTCTTGTACCTCAGTTGCATGTGTTGTGTTTTATGAATTGTGGATGGATTAATCAACTGAGAAATAAAGTTGAACATAAATTATCATGAACTCTTAAAGATGATGATGAAAAGAAAAGGTAATATTGCATATAAAATTATATCTAAATATGAACTAACTTGCGCAATACAGTAAATATTCTTACTCTACCCTAAATCAGTGAAAAAATGTTTGGCTCAGTTTACAGAAAAGTGTACGTCACACATCCTTTTATTATGATGCAACATTGTTTCCTCTTCAGATGAGTATTTAACATCTTTATTATTGTGGGGATTAGTGTGTAAGTGCTACACACAAACATACACACACACACACACACGCCGGTCAGAGTTTGGTATCAGAATGATTTTTATTTATTTTTTTGTTTTTTACAGGAGTTTCCTTATCAAAACTGCATTTATTTGATCAAAGAAACGGGAAAAAGTGAAATATTATTATGAAGTAAAACTAATTTTTTTCTATTTTAATATACATTAAAATCTATTTTATTGCTGTGATTTTCAGCATCATTACTCCAGTCTTCAGTGTCACATGATCTTCAGAAATCATTCTAATATTATGATTTATTATCAGAGTTGTGCTGCTGAAACTGTGATACTTCTTTCAGGATTTTTTGATGAATGAAAAGTTAAAAAGAAGAGCATTTATTTAAAATAGAAGTATTTTCTAACAATAAACACTAGAGTTCAAAAGTTTGGGGTCAGAAAAATGTATTCTTTCTTTCTAAACAAAAAATTCAACTCTTTTAGGATATATTGTTGATTGTTTTGATTCAGATCGGGAATTTGGAGCATGTTTGCGACTGATTCAGATTTATCAACTGAGAATAAAGTTGAACAGAAAATATCATGAACTCTTAAAGATGATGATGAAAAGAAAAGATAATATTGCATATAAAATTATATCCTCCTATATAAATTATATTCCTCCTCAGATGAGTATTTAACATGTTTATTATTGTGGGGATTAGTGTGTAAGTGCCACTCACACACACACACACACACACACACACACACACACACACACACACACACTGGTCAGAGTTTGGGATCAGAATGATTTATTATGGGTTTTTTTAAATCGCAGAAATAAATGATATTTTAAAGGAAAATTAAAACAGAAACAATTATTTTATACATTTTATTTTGATAAGTTTGAATTATTACTGATTTTTGACTGTAGCATCACTATCAATAGCCGCGTGTCAATAGCAGGTGGCGCTGTTGATCTATAATCACCTGCAGGGACATTGAATTACAAACTTTTTTTGTTTCAAACAGTTCATTGAACAATAATAAATGAAGTACCTGAAGCTGACAATGAAGTAAATGTATAATAATTATCACAGATGATTAATTTAGTGCTGTAAACACGCGTGTGAGGGGCGGAGACGCGCCGCGGAGCGTCAGACGCGCGTGAGGACCAAACACAGCAGAACAGTAGAAAACGTCACTCCTTTTATTATTTCTCTTTTACTATAGCGATTTATTTTTAGATACGTGATCTGAGTCTTTCATAGAGTTGTTTTATAAACGCAGTAACTTTGAAATCAGCTCTGAAAGTTCCTGTAAGTGTTTAAAAACGAATTATGATTTAATAACGTGTTGAATGAATTTGGTAAGAACGGTATTCTATGTTTTTTTACATAGAGGTTATTAATATAGACTGAAGTATAGTAGTTTTTTTTTTTTTTTTACAGTGTAAAGGTGATCTTATGGTGCATTGCTCGTTAAAGGATGTTAATATAATATAGAAACTTCGGAGCCTGTTCGCGACTCGGTTGATTCAGATCGGCACTTCGGAGCATGTACGCGACTCGGTTGATTCAGATCGGCACTTCGGAGCCTGTTTGCGACTCGGTTGATTCAGATCGGCACTTCGGAGCATGTTCGCGACTCTGTAGATTCAGATCGGCACTTCGGAGCCTGTTCGCGACTCGGTTGATTCAGATCGGCACTTCGGAGCATGTTCGCGACTCTGTTGATTCAGATCGGCACTTCGGAGCCTGTTCGCGACTCGGTTGATTTAGATCGGCACTTCGGAGCCTGTTCGCGACTCGGTTGATTCAGATCGGCACTTCGGAGCCTGTTCGCGACCTGGTTGATTCAGATCGGCACTTCAGAGCATGTTCGCGACTCTGTTGATTCAGATCGGCACTTCGGAGCCTGTTCGCGACTCGGTTGATTCAGATCGGCACTTCGGAGCATGTTCGCGACTCTGTTGATTCAGATCGGCACTTCGGAGCCTGTTCGCGACTCGGTTGATTCAGATCGGCACTTCGGAGCCTGTTCGCGACTCACTTGATTCAGATCGGCACTTCGGAGCATGTTCGCGACTCGGTTGATTTAGATCGACACTTCGGAGCCTGTTCTCGACTCGGTTGATTTAGATCGGCACTTCGGAGCCTGTTCGCAACTCGGTTGATTCAGATCGGCATTTCGGAGCGTGTTCGCGACTCGGTTGATTCAGATCGGCACTTCAGAGCATTTTTGTGATTTTTTTCAAATTAAGATCTGTACATCAGAGCAGGAAGTTTTTGTCAAACAGTTAATTTGTGATAAATGAATATTTGACCTGAGGCTTTTTTTTTAACCTGTCCATGTGATTTTTAATTGATTTCAATGACTTTTGGAAGTCAATACTTCTTGTACCTCAGTTGCATGTGTTGTGTTTTATGAATTGTGGATGGATTAATCAACTGAGAAATAAAGTTGAACATAAATTATCATGAACTCTTAAAGATGATGATGTAAAGGTGATCTTATGGTGCATTGCTCGTTAAAAGGATGTTAATATAATATAGAGGAAGATCAATCTTAATTATTCTTACTATATTAAAATGCATTCATTTTTTACATTCCTTGGTTGAAGTTTTCAGATACTTCGGAGCCTGTTCGCGACTCTGTTTATTCAGATCGGCACTTCGGAGCCTGTTTGCAACTAGGTTGATTCAGATCGGCACTTCGGAGCATGTTCGCGACTCTGTTGATTCAGATCGGCACTTCGGAGCCTGTTCGCGACTCAGTTGATTCAGATCGGCACTTCGGAGCATGTTCGCGACTCTGTTGATTCAGATCGGCACTTCGGAGCCTGTTTGTGATTTTTAAAAATTAAGATCTGGACATCGGAGCAGGAAGTGTTTGTCAAACAGTTAATTTGTCATAAATGAATATTTGGACGTGAGGCTTTTTTTTAACCTGTCGATTGGATTTTTAAATGATTTAAATGACTTTTGGACCTTTAGTCTGCAGTGGTGAGAAACCAGGACTCTTATTTTGAAAACTGAAATGAGGAGCTGTGTGCGCGCCTGCGCCCTTACATCTGCAAAGCATTTGATGAGAAGGTTTACGGATTTTTCCGCATAAAATTGTCCTTTTATTTTGCAGGTGTTATTGTTACAACAATTTGATAATATGCACACGAGATCTGTAATTTAAATGTATATGTTCATACCGCTGATATTTCGGGTATTAGCGATCGGGATTGTGAATATGTTGATATGCAGACTGTCCGCCATTTTTGAACGCTGTAACACGAGGTGATTGTGAAACGCGTTTAATTCTATTCAAATTGAATCCAGTTACAAAGTTATAGTGTTCATTATGAGTTTACTTCAAATTTGTGTTTGGTTTATTAAGTTATATATACGTATAAAGATTGGATGCACTTATTTAGCAGAACTGTCTTCTCTGTCTAACGTTACTTGGGCTTCTGCGCGGGGTCTGTAACATCAAGAAATATATAATATATTTATGTGCACTGAAGGCTATGCTGTGAGCAGCCACAAATAGTATTGTGCTGTAAGAACATAGACAATGTACATGTATGCAATTTGTTATGAATTATATATAGAGAGAGAGGGATGTTTTCTCTCTATTTTGTGATGTTAAATAAAATGGTATCTTCACATCGTTTTACATTTCTGCTGCTGTAGTCTGCATTGCTTTTGCATGGTGACGTATGAATAGTTAATACAATAGCAATTGTATTTTTGCGTAAGCTGTTTTTGTGTTTGTTTCAGATCAATGGACAACTTTGTCATTAACACTTTGACAGACCTTGTGACTTGTCTAAAGATTTAACATTAGAGGTAAGAAATTTATTTTCCCATCCACCGCATATCAAGTCTGTATTGCTACTCAAGCCCTTTTCAGACATGGATTCTTATGAAATATAATTTTTCAGCAGTACTTTAAATTAGTAGTTTGAATTATAGTACATAAAGATTATGGCTGTGCGATATGAAAAAAAAAAAAACGTATCACGATTTTTTTGATAAATTTTGCGATTTTGATTTTAATCACGATTTTGACACACAGAGACATGCTTTACAGTCATAAATGCATTCAGTATAAATTGGGCCATAGGAACAGGCAAAACTAACTAGGTAAAAAGCAATAAACTTAATATATTATATTTTTGTCAAGAATTATAAAAAATCGTCAGTAAGCTCATGATTTGTACTAAAAAAGTCTAGTCTGGCTATGTCTATTTGTATGTTTCTGCAAGGTCAGCAGACATTGAGGCTCTGGTTTGTTCCGATCCGAGCTCATGAGCGGAGAGCGCATTTATGAATATCCCAATCCGCTCACTCATTCCGTGCAATGTTGTTTTCGTCAACGATGACGATAACAAAATGATTTCATTGACGCACCTTTTTTTATGATGATAACACGACGATGACTAGCTAAAAATGGCTCTAATGTGACTAAAACATGACGAGACGTTTTCGAGTTTTCGTTGACGAGACGAAACGAAAATGATTATAAGTCTGACGTTCACAATGCATATCATTTCTGCCTATTTTGGAGAAGCACCCAGCTGCAGCCTGCAGATCGAGGCAGGACTGCACCTGGGACTGGGTTGCACATACTTTTAAATGCGCACCTGAGCAGCGCAGCACGCTGTGACTCCATGTTGCTTTGAGCACATCATTCTGCACCCGCGTTGTGCATACGCGCTTTGTGCACTGTGTTTTGAAGCGTTTCATATTATCATGGTTTTGCACACTGAAAGATTATTAAAAGCCTATATTTTTATACCTATCCTACACAATACATTTAAAATGAGCATAATTTAAATGTATATTATTTGTGTGTAGTGTAGGCTATATAAATGCATACAGTTCCTAGCTCTTGACATTCATATATAAATATAAAATTGTATTCGGTTCTAGGTTTGTAGTTTCACAGTTTTATATGGGTCGTCTATTGCAGTTTATTTTCTTATTGTACTTTAATGTTAGACTTAATCTGGTTTATGGGTTAATTTTACTCGGCTTAATATGTAGTTGAAACAACCCAGAATTGTAATTAATTTGACCCAACGTTTTGGGTAGAATATTTAACTCATCTGTAGGGTTAAAAATGATCAACTCGTCTTGCTGGGGTCAAATTACTGTTGGTCTGGTGCAATAGTGATCCAGTGAGTTGGGTTATAGAACAACCCAAGTTGGGTTATTTTTAACCCATTGTTCTGTGTGTATGGTGCATCGTCCGTTGCTTTTTAGAAAATTTATAAATTTTGACTGAAGTGCAGCCTAACCTATTTGCAGCAGCAACGCATTGTAGGATTGGTGGATGCCAACCGCTGTAAACACGAAGACGCACTGTGGACGTGTTTCCGTTTATTCAAGTATGTGCGGCAGTCATGGCGAGTCAAGGCGAGAGCAACACGAGTTTCTCAACGTGGAAATATGCTCATTATTTCACGTTAGTTGAGTATAAAGACAAACCTTTTAGTCAAATGTAAGCTGTGTCTTTCTGGTTGGAATGTCCTATCCTTCGAATTTCCAATCCGTGCGCTCAGATTTTGTAAACCATACCCTCGGCTTTTGAATCTTTACCCACAAATTCATAATCTGCGCGCACACTTTCGCAATCCATTCCCATGGATTTGTAAACTGTAGTCGAATGCAGCTCGAGCTCGAGGCCGTGGAGGAGCAGATTCGTGACCTGGAGGTGAGGCAGGTCCAGCTGAGAGAGCGGAGAGCCGCGCTGGAATCATCCCGGGCTGACGCTCACAAGTCCGGGGTAAGTATACAGCGTGCTGCTAACAGTCCCACCACGTCTACTCCGTGTGTTTCTCTGCACAGGCCCGGTGCACCCAGGACGCGATCTTCCCAGATGTCCTTCACTCCGACGCCAGGAACGGATTGTGAAAAACAGACACTGCTATTTGTTAATAACTGGAATCTTTTCTGGGAGCGTCCTAGACTGTTTCGCGCTGATGGATTACACCCCAGCAGAGTCGGAGCGGAGCTGCTTTCTGACAACATCTCCAGGACACTTCGCTCCATGTGACTAGTAAGACAATTCTCAAATAACTATTAAGATTACATTTGTTCCACCCGCTTAAATGATAAAAGAGCTTGCGCTGTAAAAACTATTAAGACTGTGTCTGTTCCCCGAATATTGAGGTACCCTAACTAGCCTTCTACCACGCTACAACCCATCACGCACCCTAAGGTCACAAAACGCTGGACTTTTGGTAGTTCCTAGGATAGCAAAGTCAACTAAAGGAGGTAGAGCTTTTTCACATTTGGCTCCCAAACTCTGGAATAGGCTTCCTGATAATGTTCAGGGTTCAGACACATTCTCTCTGTTTAAATCTAGATTAAAAACGCATCTCTTTCGTCAAGCATTTGAATAATGTATCTTAAATAGTGAGTGTAGTTGCATCTGATCAAATGCGCATTTTTATTCTTAAGCTTGGGTTAAACTAATTTATTTTACTTTGTTGGAACAGCAGCTATGCTAATGATGTCTCTATTTGTTTCTATGTTTTGCCATGGTAACTAGGATTTACACAAGCTCCATTCTGGATCCAGAACACCTTACAACCGAATCAGGAAAAACTGCCTTTTCTTATTTAGCATCTTGGGGGTGGAATAATCTACAAAAAGAGCTAAAGTTAGAAAACCTTATTTCCATAAATGAATTTAAAACTACTGTAAAGAGTGTTGTGATGAGACATGTTCTTGTTTTTCTTAAGAGTCTCATTGTGTTATATATTTTTTAATATTTTGTTCTTCTTTTATCGTGAAAATGTAATTTGGTGTTATGTATGCATTTGTTGTGATTTGGCTGCTACCTTGAAATGAATCAAATGAATCGGGAATTCGAAGCGGGTTCGCGTATCATTTGAATCAGTTCGGGAATTCGTAGCGGGTTCACGAATCATTTGAATCAGTTCGGGAGTTCGTAGCGGGTTCGTGAATCATTTGAGTCATCATAGCTGTATATGGATAGGCATTTTTAACTAATTTAGTAGCTAGTTCTAATTATGTTTTCCAAGCGTGTTTAGGTGTGATATGTGAACTCGTATTTTTAATTTGAGTCTTCTTTCTAACTCCATTCCTAAAAGTTGGAAAGCAGCCTATGTTCTCCCTTTACATAATTAGTTAGATAAGAAACTTAAAGTCAAGCTCGGCTTCTATTTCAGAAACAAATCTAGCTTTACTTTTAGTGCTAGGAAGAAACTTGTGGAAGCCACTTTTCTGCCTGTAATTGATTGAGATGAATTGGGGCTGGGATAAACGATTATTTTTTAAACGATTAATCTAGCGATTATTTTTCCGATGCATCGATTAATCTAACGATAAATTTTTCTCAGACCGATTTCGATTAAGTCCCCATTAATTGACTACTAACAATTTATACGTTGATTTACATATCTGAATGAAAAAAAACATGAATTCCTTAATTTTGCAATATATGTTTATTGCTCTTAAAATTACAAAATAAAAGACTGACTAAGAATGCATTACTTTGCACTTGTATAGAGATAGCATTCAATAAAACCTTGAAGCCTTGAAAACACATAGCTTACTGAAACAAGCTTACTGAACACATAGGGACTAACTTACTGAAAAAAGTTCTTCTTTCAGATGAAAATAACAACAGCTTGATGTCTAGCATTCAATAAAAAAGGTCACCCAAAATACTTGTTTAGAGCAATTGCGGCCATCGTGTATATTCAGAGCACATAAGGTGAACGTTTTGCAAACGTTTTTTTAGAGAAATAAACACAGGTCGACGAATCGATGCGCATATTTTGCTTCGACGTTGTACCAGCCCTATGCGTCATGTAGATTCAGTTTACCATGCATCACTACGATTCATAACAAATACATAGTCCCTTACCCATCACTGCAGTCTTCCAGATTTAGTTGATTGGACATCTCTTAAAATTAGTAGACAACAGCACTGGTATATCTTTATTTATAAAGCTATACTTGGTAAATTTCCACTGTACCTCCCCAGCTGGCATTTCAACGTTGATTCAACGGTGAAACAACGTCAGGTAACGTGGTTGAATCAACGTTAAATTACGTTGATTCACGACGTTGATTCACCGTTGAAATGCCGACGTGGATTCACCGTTGAAATCGCGACGCTGTTTCACCGTCTTACCTTCATTACAGGTGAATTAGGGTCGTTCTGCAGACCTGGGATGAAACCTGAATGAGGTGTTGATTTTGAAAAGTTAATCAAGGTTGATAACACGACATTGTTTCACCATTGTAACTTGCACCGTGCATAAAGACACAATTGTAGTTCATCTAGATCCTAGTTGCCATTTAAATCAACACTGTATGCTACATGCAAGGCTAAAAATCAAATGACTGGCAGCAAAGGCTTTACAATCAACTTAAAAAAAACTACCACATGCTCAAAATTGTAAAACAGCAGTTTTATTTTGGAAACAAACTGTATAAAACTCCCAAACTTTCTTATGCAGAGTATGCATGGATGTATTGTTAAAAACATGTAGCAGAACAATCCAAATACAATAATATTTAAGGTTTTTTTTTTAAATGTTTTTGCATATAAATGCATATTTTTTGCAGCACTTGCAAGACAAACCCTTGTACCTTTAGGACTGAAACCAGTGGATCTTTTATTTTGGTGGAAAACTACAGTTTCTGTCAAAAATACGCTTTAGTAATGTGTCTCATTACAAGAGATGTGTACATTTGTGCAATGAAAATGTGTTGCACAGTTCGAGAAGGGAAACTTCAACCAGATGATTTCTAACGGGAACCCCCCCGGACTGTGTCTTCTTTACAGTGGGGAATGCAGATGAGATTTCTACCAAAGGGGACTCTTTTTTTTTTTTTTAAATATGATAGACAAGAAAAAAAGGAAAAGTGCTCATATTAGTTGGTTAAGTTCTGATGAAAGATGAGTCTTGAGATGTTTCTTGAAAATGAGTAAAGACTCCGCTGTACGAATTGAGATTGGGAGATCATTCCAGCAGCTGGCCACAGTCCAGGAGAAGGACCGTGATAGTGATTGTGAACTTCTTTGGGATGGCACCACAAGGAGTCGTTCACTTGCAGAGCGCAAACTTCTGGAGGACACGTAAGATTTAACCAGTGAGTTTAGGTATGTTCACAATGTTTCGCAATAACTTTGATATGATGAACAATGAACAATTTATTACCAATGTTTCAAGAATAAACTGGATCCTTGATGACTCTACAATGGGAAAGAAGAATAGTTTACTGAAAAGTTCTTAAAAAGCAGGATTTCATATTATACCATTTCTTTAAACCATTGGTTCTCAAACTTTTTATACGAAGTACCACCTCAGAAAATATTTATTAAATATTAAGTTCCACCATAATGACCAACATTACATTTCAGCAGCGTATTAGACCAAACTATTCAGCTACAGCTCTACAGATCAAAAATAAAGCAGTTTTATTCTAATAAGAATATTAATTGTTGTCAGACACTTTACCATGGTAAATACAGTTTGAACATTTACACTACACTGTGCTTACGTACAGGTAAATTAAAATTACATTTTAATTTAAACTTTATTTTCAATGTAATTATGTAACAAAAGTTACAAAACTGTACTGTACATTAACTGTAACATACTTAAATGTGCAACAACAACATAAAAAAAACTTACTCAAAGATTAAATTAAAATGTATTAACATTAATTAGTTTAATTTATTGATTCACCTGCGTAACAACTAGAGGGGGCCTGACACTTTGAGAACCATGGCTTTAAACAATCCTATTCATTTTCATTAATTCATTAAAATTGTACTGACATTTGCACTTTATTTGTTTCAGAAAACACTTTGAAACTATTATAAGAATAAAAAACATATAACACACCTAATGCATGGATTCATATCAGGAAAATGTGGAAAAGTCTCTAAAAGACAGATATTAACACATAACTTACCAGCAACACATTAGGTGAGCATCTAACTTGATCATCTGTGATAAAGCAATGCAAAAATACATACAGGGCTATTTATTTAGCTGCAGGTTACATGTCCTTTAAGATACACATTTGTAAACTCTGGTTATACTTTACTATTTTCAAAAGATAATAAAGATTGCGATTTTCTTACCTAATTTTGCCAGTATGTTTGTAGGACCTCGCAGAACACGTGACGCTTCTTGTGTTCAGTTTCTGTTCTCCATTGACATGTCACGACTCAAATTCGCTCAAAATAAAAAATATTTACAGGCAAATATTAAATAATTTGGGACCGACTGAGCAGTCAGATATAACGACCAGCAGCTTTAGATTTTAGAATAGGTATCATGACTAAACGATTTAAAAATGCTTTTAAAATAATAATAGTCTTAATTTAATATAAATAATTTAAAAGCTTGTTAACCTTTTTCAACCATTTAGCATTAAACATTTTTAACGTTGTTTCATTAAAACTACTGACCTTATTTAAACCATATTTAAACGATGAAGGTCGGTCATGCGCTGGCTGGGAATTATAATTAAATAACGTGATGAATGAATTTGGTAAGAACGGTATTCTATGTTTTTTTTTTTTACATAGAAGTTATTAATATAGGCTGAGATATAGTGTTTTTACAGTGTAAAGGTGCTTTTATGGTGCGTTGCTCGTTAAAAGGATGTTAATATAATATAGAGGAAGATCAATCTTAATTATTCTTACTATATTAAAATGCATTTATTTTTTACATTCCTTGGTCGAAGTTTTCAGATACTTCGGAGCCTGTTCGCGACTCGGTTGATTCAGATCGCCACTTCGGAACCTGTTCGCGACTCGCTTGATTCAGATCGGCACTTCGGAGCATGTTTGCGACTCGGTTGATTCAGATCGGCACTTCGGATTCTGTTCGCGACTCGGTTGATTCGGTTCGGCACTTCGGAGCCTGTTCGCGACTCGGTTGATTCAGATCGGCACTTCGGAGCCTGTTCGCGACTCGATTGATTCAGATCGGCACTTCGCAGCCTGTTCACGACTCGGTTGATTCAGATCAGCATTTCGGAGCGTGTTCGCGACTCGGTTGATTCAGATCGGGACTTTGGAGCTTGTTCGCGACTCTGTTGATTTAGATCGGCACTTCGGAGCGTGTTCGCGACTTGGTTGATTCAGATCGGGACTTC
This sequence comes from Carassius auratus, assembly GCF_003368295.1. NCBI lineage: Eukaryota > Metazoa > Chordata > Actinopteri > Cypriniformes > Cyprinidae > Carassius > Carassius auratus. The sequence goes on along the minus strand of NW_020525200.1, from coordinate 9,243 downwards.
GGAGCCTGTTCGCGACTCGGTTGATTCAGATCGGCACTTCGGAGCCTGTTCGCGACTCGGTTGATTCAGATCGGCATTTCGGAACGTGTTCGCGACTCGGTTGATTTAGATCGGCACTTCGGAGCCTGTTCGCGACTCGGTTGATTCAGATCGGCACTTCGGAGCCTGTTCGCGACTCGGTTGATTCAGATCGGGACTTCGGAGCCTGTTTGTGATTTTCCTGTTGAGAGCAGGAAGTGTTTGTCAAACAGTTAATTTGTGATAAATGAATATTTGACCTGAGGCTTTTTTTTATCCTGTCCATGTGATTTTTAATTGATTTCAATGACTTTTGGAAGTCAATACTTCTTGTACCTCAGTTGCATGTGTTGTGTTTTATGAATTGTGGATGGATTAATCAACTGAGAAATAAAGTTGAACATAAATTATCATGAACTCTTAAAGATGATGATGAAAAGAAAAGGTAATATTGCATATAAAATTATATCTAAATATGAACTAACTTGCGCAATACAGTAAATATTCTTACTCTACCCTAAATCAGTGAAAAAATGTTTGGCTCAGTTTACAGAAAAGTGTACTTCACACATCCTTTTATTATGATGCAACATTGTTTCCTCTTCAGATGAGTATTTAACATCTTTATTATTGTGGGGATTAGTGTGTAAGTGCTACACACACACACACACACACACACACGCCAGTCAGAGTTTGGTATCAGAATGATTTTTATTTATTTTTTTGTTTTTTTTTTACAGGAGTTTCCTTATCAAAACTGCATTTATTTGATCAAAGATACAGGGGAAAAAGTGAAATATTATTATGAAGTAAAACTAATTTTTTTCTATTTTAATATACATTAAAATCTATTTTATTGCTGTGATTTTCAGCATCATTACTCCAGTCTTCAGTGTCACATGATCTTCAGAAATCATTCTAATATTATGATTTATTATCAGAGTTGTGCTGCTGAAACTGTGATACTTCTTTCAGGATTCTTTGATGAATGAAAGTTAAAAAGAAGAGCATTTATTTAAAATAGAAGTATTTTCTAACAATAAACACTAGAGTTCAAAAGTTTGGGGTCAGAAAAATTGATTCTTTCTTTCTAAACAAAAAATTCTACTCTTTTAGGATGTATTGTTGATTGTTTTGATTCAGATCGGGAATTTGGAGCATGTTCGCGACTGATTCAGATTTATCAACTGAGAATAAAGTTGAACAGAAAATATCATGAACTCTTAAAGATGATGATGAAAAGAAAAGATAATATTGCATATAAAATTATATCCTCCTATATAAATTATATTCCTCCTCAGATGAGTATTTAACATGTTTATTATTGTGGGGATTAGTGTGTAAGTGCCACTCACACACACACACACACACATCTCACACACACACACACACACACACACACAGACACTGGTCAGAGTTTGGGATCAGAATGATTTATTATGGGTTTTTTTAAATCACAGAAATAAATGATATTTTAAAGGAAAATTAAAACAGAAACAATTATTTTATACATTTTATTTTGATAAGTTTGAATTATTACTGATTTTTGACTGTAGCATCACTATCAATAGCCGCGTGTCAATAGCAGGTGGCGCTGTTGATCTATAATCACCTGCAGAGACACTGAATTACAACCTTTTTTTGTTTCAAACAGTTCATTGAACAATAATAAATGAAGTACCTGAAGCTGACAATGAAGTAAATGTATAATAATTATCACAGATGATTAATTTAGTGCTGTAAACACGCGTGTGAGGGGCGGAGACGCGCCGCGGAGCGTCAGACGCGCGTGAGGACCAAACACAGCAGAACAGTAGAAAACTTCACTCCTTTTATTATTTCTCTTTACTATAGCGATTTATTTTTAGATACGTGATCTGAGTCTTTCATAGAGTTGTTTTATAAACGCAGTGACTTTGAAATCAGCTCTGAAAGTTCCTGTAAGTGTTTAAAAACGAATTATGATTTAATAACGTGTTGAATGAATTTGGTAAGAACGGTATTCTATGTTTTTTTACATAGAGGTTATTAATATAGTCTGAAGTATAGTGTTTTTTTTTTTTTTACAGTGTAAAGGTGATCTTATGGTGCATTGCTCGTTAAAAGGATGTTAATATAATATAGAGGAAGATCAATCTTAATTATTCTTACTATATTAAAATGCATTCATTTTTTACATTCCTTGGTCGAAGTTTTTTCAGATACTTCGGAGCCTGTTCGCGACTCGGTTGATTCAGATCGGCACTTCGGAGCCTGTTTGCGACTCGGTTGATTCAGATCGGCACTTCGGAGCATGTTCGCGACTCGGTTGATTCAGATCGGCACTTCGGAGCATGTTCGCGACTCGGTTGATTCAGATCGGCACTTCGGAGCATGTTCGCGACTCTCTTGATTCAGATCGGCACTTCGGAGCCTGATCGCGACTCGGTTGATTCAGATCGGCACTTCGGAGCCTGTTCGCGACTCGGTTTATTCAGATCGGCACTTCGGAGCCTGTTCGCGACTTGGTTGATTCAGATCGGCACTTCGGAGAATGTTTGCGACTCTGTTGATTCAGATCGGCACTTCGGAGCCTGTTCGTGACTCGGTTGATTCAGATCGGCACTTCGGGCATGTTCGCGGATTGGTTGATTCAGATCGGCACTTCGGAGCCTGTTCGCGACTCGGTTGATTCAGATCGGCACTTCGGAGCCTGTTCGCGACTTACTTGATTCAGATCGGCACTTCGGAGCCTGTTCGCGACTCGGTTGATTTAGATCGGCACTTTGGAGCCTGTTCGCGACTCGGTTGATTCAGATCGGCACTTCGGAGCATGTTTGTGATTTTTTAAAATTAAGATCTGGACATCAGAGCAGGAAGTGTTTGTCAAACAGTTAATTTGTGATAAATGAATATTTGACCTGAGGCTTTTTTTTAACCTGTCCATGTGATTTTTAATTGATTTCAATGACTTTTGGAAGTTAATACTTCTTGTACCTCAGTTGCATGTGTTGTGTTTTATGAATTGTGGATGGATTAATCAACTGAGAAATAAAGTTGAACATAAATTATCATGAACTCTTAAAGATGATGATGAAAAGAAAAGGTAATATTGCATATAAAATTATATCTAAATATGAACTAACTTGAGCAATACAGTAAATATTCTTACTCTACCCTAAATCAGTGAAAAAATGTTTGACTCAGTTTACAGAACAGTGTACGTCACACATCCTTTTATTATGATGCAACATTGTTTCCTCTTCAGATGAGTATTTAACATCTTTATTATTGTGGGGATTAGTGTGTAAGTGCTACACACACACACACACACACACGCCGGTCAGAGTTTGGTATCAGAATGATTTTTATTTATTTTTTCGTTTTTTTACAGGAGTTTCCTTATCAAAACTGCATTTATTTGATCAAAGATACAGGGGAAAAAGTGAAATATTATTATGAAGTAAAACTAATTTTTTTCTATTTTAATATACATTAAAATCTATTTTATTGCTGTGATTTTCAGCATCATTACTCCAGTCTTCAGTGTCACATGATCTTCAGAAATCATTCTAATATTATGATTTATTATCAGAGTTGTGCTGCTGAAACTGTGATACTTCTTTCAGGATTCTTTGATGAATGAAAAGTTAAAAAGAAGAGCATTTATTTAAAATAGAAGTATTTTCTAACAATAAACACTATAGTTCAAAAGTTTGGGGTCAGAAAAATTGATTCTTTCTTTCTAAACAAAAAATTCAACTCTTTTAGGATGTATTGTTGATTGTTTTGATTCAGATCGGGAATTTGGAGCATGTTCGCGACTGATTCAGATTATCAACTGAGAATAAAGTTGAACAGAAAATATCATGAACTCTTAAAGATGATGATGAAAAGAAAATATAATATTGCATATAAAATTATATCCTCCTATATAAATTATATTTCTCCTCAGATGAGTATTTAACATGTTTATTATTGTGGGGATTAGTGTGTAAGTGCCACTCACACACACACACACACACACACACACACAGACACACACTGGTCAGAGTTTGGGATCAGAATGATTTATGTTTTTTTTAAATCACAGAAATAAATGATATTTTAAAGGAAAATTAAAACAGAAACCATTATTTTATACATTTTATTTTGATAAGTTTGAATTATTAATGATTTTTGACTGTAGCATCACTATCAATAGCCGCGTGTCAATAGCAGGTGGCGCTGTTGATCTATAATCACCTGCAGAGACACTGAAATACAACCTTTTTTTGTTTCAAACAGTTCATTGAACAATAATAAATGAAGTACCTGAAGCTGACAATGAAGTAAATGTATAATAATTAGCACAGATGATTAATTTAGTGCTGTAAACACGCGTGTGAAGGGCGGAGACGCGCCGCGGAGCGTCAGACGCGCGTGAGGACCAAACACAGCAGAACAGTAGAAAACTTCACTCCTTTTATTATTTCTCTTTACTATAGCGATTTATTTTTAGATACGTGATCTGAGTCTTTCATAGAGTTGTTTTATAAACGCAGTAACTTTGAAATCAGCTCTGAAAGTTCCTGTAAGTGTTTAAAAACGAATTATGATTTAATAACGTGTTGAATGAATTTGGTAAGAACGGTATTCTATGTTTTGTTACATAGAGGTTATTAATATAGACTGAAATATAGTGTTTTTTTTACAGTGTAAAGGTGATCTTATGGTGCATTGCTCGTTAAAAGAATGTTAATATAATATAGAGGAAGATCAATCTTAATTATTCTTACTATATTAAAATGCATTCATTTTTTACATTCCTTGGTCGAAGTTTTCAGATACTTCGGAGCCTGTTCGCGACTCGGTTGATTCAGATCGGCACTTCGGAGCATGTTCGCGACTCTGTTGATTCAGATCGGCACTTCGGAGCCTGTTCGCAAATCACTTGATGCAGATCGGCACTTCGGAGCATGTTCGCGACTCGGTTGATTTAGACCGGCACTTCGGAGCCTGTTCTCGACTCGGTTGATTTAGACCGGCACTTCGGAGCATGTTCGCAACTCGGTTGATTTAGATCGGCACTTCGGAGCCTGTTCTCGACTCTGTTGATTCAGATTGGCACTTCAGAGCATTTTTGTGATTTTTTTTAAATTAAGATCTGTACATCAGAGCAGGAAGTGTTTGTCAAACAGTTAATTTGTGATAAATTAATATTTGACCTGAGGCTTTTTTTTTTAACCTGACGATGTGATTTTTAATTGATTTCAATGACTTTTGGAAGTTAATACTTCTTGTACCTCAGTTGCATGTGTTGTGTTTTATGAATTGTGGATGGATTAATCAACTGAGAAATAAAGTTGAACATAAATTATCATGAACTCTTAAAGATGATGATGAAAGAAAAGGTAATATTGCATATAAAATTATATCTAAATATGAACTAACTTGCGCAATACAGTAAATATTCTTACTCTACCCTAAATCAGTGAAAAATGTTTGGCTCAGTTTACAGAAAAGTGTACGTCACACATCCTTTTATTATGATGCAACATTGTTTCCTCTTCAGATGAGTATTTAACATGTTGATTATTGTGGGGATTAGTGTGTAAGTGCCACTCACACACACACACACACACACAGACACACACTGGTCAGAGTTTGGGATCAGAATGATTTATTATGTTTTTTTTTAAATCACAGAAATAAATGATATTTTAAAGGAAAATTAAAACAGAAACCATTATTTTATACATTTTATTTTGATAAGTTTGAATTATTAATGATTTTTGACTGTAGCATCACTATCAATAGCCGCGTGTCAATAGCAGGTGGCGCTGTTGATCTATAATCACCTGCAGAGACACTGAAATACAACCTTTTTTCTTTCAAACAGTTCATTGAACAATAATAAATGAAGTACCTGAAGCTGACAATGAAGTAAATGTATAATAATTAGCACAGATGATTAATTTAGTGCTGTAAACACGCGTGTGAGGGGCGGAGACGCGCCGCGGAGCGTCAGACGCGCGTGAGGACCAAACACAGCAGAACAGTAGAAAACTTCACTCCTTTTATTATTTCTCTTTTACCATAGCGATTTATTTTTAGATACGTGATCTGAGTCTTTCATAGAGTTGTTTTTTAAACGCAGTAACTTTGAAATCAGCTCTGAAAGTTCCTGTAAGTGTTTAAAAAACGAATTATGATTTAATAACGTGTTGAATGAATTTGGTAAGAACGGTATTCTATGTTTTTTTACATAGAGGTTATTAATATAGACTGAAATATAGTGTTTTTTTACAGTGTAAAGGTGATCTTATGGTGAATTGCTCGTTAAAAGGATGTTAATATAATATAGAGGAAGATCAATCTTAATCATTCTTACTATATTAAAATGCATTAATTTTTTACATTCCTTGGTCGAAGTTTTCAGATACTTCGGAGCCTGTTTGCAACTCGGTTAATTCAGATCGGCACTTCGGAGCCTGTTCGCGACTCGGTTGATTCAGATCGGCACTTCGGAGCATGTTCGCGACTCGGTTGATTCAGATCGGCACTTCGGAGCCTATTTCGCAACTCGTTGATTCAGATCGGCACTTCGGAGCATGTTTGCGACTCGGTTGATTCAGATCGGCACTTCGGAGCATGTTCGAGACTCGGTTGATTTTAGAACGGCACTTCGGAGCCTGTTCGCGACTCGGTTGATTTAGATCGGCACTTCGGAGCCTGTTCGCGACTCGGTTGATTCAGATCGCCATTTCGGAGCGTGTTCGCGGACTCGGTTGATTCTGATCGGGACTTCGGAGCCTGTTTTGCGATTTTTTTAAATTAAGATCTGGACATCAGAGCATGAAGTGTTTGTCAACAGTTAATTTGTGATAAATGAATATTTGACCTGAGGCTTTTTTTTAACCTGACGATGTGATTTTTAATTGATTTCAATGACTTTTGGAAGTTAATATTCTTGTACCTCAGTTGCATGTGTTGTGTTTTATGAATTGTGGATGGATTAATCAACTGAGAAAGTAAAAGTTGAACATAAATTATCATGAACTCTTAAAGATGATGATGAAAAGAAAAGGTAATATTGCATATAAAATTATATCTAAATATGAACTAACTTGCGCAATACAGTAAATATTCTTACTCTACCCTAAATCAGTGAAAAAATGTTTGGCTCAGTTTACAGAAAAGTGTACGTCACACATCCTTTATTTATGATGCAACATTGTTTCCTCTTCAGATGAGTATTTAACATGTTGATTATTGTGGGGATTAGTGTGTAAGTGCCACTCACACACACACACACACACACACACACACAGTCACACTGGTCAGAGTTTGGGATCAGAATGATTTATTATGTTTTTTTTTTTAAATCACAGAAATAAATGATATTTTAAAGGAAAATTAAAACAGAAACCATTATTTTATACATTTTATTTTGATAAGTTTGAAATTATTAATGATTTTTTGACTGTAGCTCACTATCAATAGCCGCGTGTCAATAGCAGGTGGCGCTGTTGATCTATTCACCTGCAGAGACACTGAAGTACAACCTTTTTTTCTTTCAAACAGTTCATTGAACAATAATAAGGGGAGTTCCTGAAGCTGACAATGAAGTAAATGTATATAATTAGCACAGATGATTAATTTTGTGCTGTAAACACGCGTGTGAGGGGCGGAGACGCCGCCGCGGAGCGTCAGACGCGCGTGAGGACCAAACACAGCAGAACAGTAGAAAACTTCACTCCTTTTATTATTTCTCTTACTATAGCGATTTATTTTTAGATACGTGATCTGAGTCTTTCATAGAGTTGTTTTATAAACGCAGTAACTTTGAAATCAGCTCTGAAAGTTCCTGTAAGTGTTTAAAAAACGAATTATGATTTAATAACGTGTTGAATGAATTTGGTAAGAACGGTATTCTATGTTTTTTTACATAGAGGTTATTAATATAGACTGAAATATAGTGTTTTTTTTTACAGTGTAAAGGTGATCTTATGGTGAATTGCTCGTTAAAAGGATGTTAATATAATATAGAGGAAGATCAATCTTAATTATTCTTACTATATTAAAATGCATTCATTTTTTACATCTTGGTCGAAGTTTTCAGATACTTCGGAGCCTGTTTGCAACTCGGTTAATTCAGATCGGCACTTCGGAGCCTGTTCGCGACTCGGTTGATTCAGATCGGCACTTCGGAGCATGTTCGCGACTCGGTTGATTCAGATCGGCACTTCGGAGCATGTTCGCGACTCTGTTGATTCAGATCGGCACTTCGGAGCCTATTCGCGACTCGGTGATTCAGATCGGCACTTCGAGCATGTTCGCGACTCGGTGATTTAGATCGGCACTTCGGAGCCTGTTCGCGACTCGGTTGATTTAGATCGGCACTTCGGAGCCTGTTCGCGACTCGGTTGATTCAGATCGCCATTTCGGAGCGTGTTCGCGACTCGGTTGATTCTGATCGGGACTTCGGAGCCTGTTTGTGATTTTTTAAAATTAAGATCTGGACATCAGAGCATGAAGTGTTTGTCAAACAGTTAATTTGTGATAAATGAATATTTGACCTGAGGCTTTTTTTAACCTGACGATGTGATTTTTAATTGATTTCAATGACTTTTGGAAGTTAATACTTCTTGTACCTCAGTTGCATGTGTTGTGTTTTTGAATTGTGGATGGATTAATCAACTGAGAAATAAAGTTGAACATAAATTATCATGAACTCTTAAAAGATGATGATGAAAGAAAAGGTAATATTGCATATAAAATTATATCTAAATATGAACTAACTTGCGCAATACAGTAAATATCTTACTCTACCCTAAATCAGTGAAAAAATGTTTGGCTCAGTTTACAGAAAAGTGTACGTCACACATCCTTTTATTATGATGCAACATTGTTTCCTCTTCAGATGAGTATTTAACATGTTGATTATTGTGGGGATTAGTGTGTAAGTGCCACTCACACACACACACACACAGACACACACTGGTCAGAGTTTGGGATCAGAATGATTTATTATGTTTTTTTTTAAATCACAGAAATAAATGATATTTTAAAGGAAAATTAAAAAGAAACCATTATTTTATACATTTTATTTGATAAGTTTGAATTATTAATGATTTTTGACTGTAGCATCACTATCAATAGCCGCGTGTAATAGCATGTGGCGCTGTTGATCTATAATCACCTGCAGAGACAACTGAAGTACAACCTGTTTTTTCTTTCAAACAGTTCATTGAACAATAATAA
>NW_020525199.1:0-31259 GCF_003368295.1 Carassius auratus | reverse complement strand
GTGAAAGCTGAAATGCACAGGAAATGAAACTGCTCTGACTATGTTGTGTGTTTTTTTGTTTTTTGTTTTCTATTCCGTGTTCTTGGAGTGTGTGAAAGGGTTTGATTTACTGTAATGTTATCCTGCATGTTCTGCATGTACCCCAGAATACCCGAGATCAACTGAATCTGACAGGAAGCATCAGAAGTTGAATTAGAGTTCAGCTTGAAGGTGTTTCCCCAAACCCTTTTTCAAGTGCATCACTGTTTGTCTGCGCTGCAGGAGACTCAGAAGATTCCCACTGAGGAGGTGCAGCTAGAAATCTACCTGTCCAATGGCCAGAAGGTCAAAGTCAACATCCTCACATCGGACCAGACTGAAGATGTTCTGGAGGTGAGAAGGTTGTTTTGTAACGCTTTCCAAAGCACACATCTGCTTCATGTTCTCCAACCCTATTATTATTGACAGGTTTGAATAGTATTGTCTATGGTTTACAGTTAACACTGCTTATTACATGTGTTTATTGTTCAGAGATGGGTATATTGTTATGGTACAAGAAAAACCAATAATGTTTTGCCAAAATTAGAGTCATTTCTAACTATTATTGCAATTTTCTTTTTAAGGACAACTTAATTTGATAGATAGATAGATAGATAGATAGATAGATAGATAGATAGATAGATAGATAGATAGAATAGATAGATAGATAGATAGATAGATAGATGATTCGTTTTACTATATTTTTGATTAAATATATGCATAAGGGCATTTAGAAGGCAACATAGAACATTAACTACAAGTCTGAAAATGTTGATTAATCATTATTTAAATGATTGACACATTTATTATAGACTCTTTCTTTTTTTAATTTAATGAATACATACAATATGTGTTGTACTTTGCCTGTGTAAAAAAAAAGAAAAGAAAAAAAGAAAGTAGATCATGTGTTTCTTCACTGATTCTTTACTTAGCCCTGCTGTCCAATCAGCAAACACACATTTGAGCCTGGGTTTCAAGGGCTTTAAGGAGCTCTTTGTGGGTCATGGCTTTCCCACGTGCACCACACAGAGTGATGGCAGATCCCAAGCTCTCATTAAAATGCACCCTTGCACCCATATGCAGCACCCACAGCTTTCGGCTGTGCTATTCCAGGACACTGATGGCCCAAAGCACCCTTTAGCACCTGATTGGAAGTGAAAAAGTCAAGTGTTAAACATAAAACAGGCATAACTGTAGTGAAAGTGAAATCTGTTCAATCATGGGATCTTCTTGGATGGAATGTTTAACACCTGAAACACTCCTATTAAAGAGAACCACCCAAAGCGCTTTTTGAAAGTGTGGGCACCAAAAAGAAAAGATGTTATTTTTAAGAATGAAGCCGACGTATGAATTAGTGTTCTTTGCCTATGAATACATAGGCAAATCTTGTGAATTGGTTTGCCGTCATCTCTTGTTGGGTAATAGTGTAGATGAATTATTTTTGATGTCTTTATCAAGGCTGTGCCCTCAAAAGCTCGACCTTCCGATGAGCTGGTGGATACTTCAGCCTCTTTCCTGGTTCAGGAGAGGGGGGATGGGGGGCTGCACTTGTGAGTATAACATTTTGACATTTTTCATTTTACATTTGGTAGAAAGCGCAAGATGTGCTGGCATCAGATGTGACTGCTGGCTTAGCTGGGAAAGTGGTTTGGCTGTTAGTAAATGGTATACTAAAAGTCAACATACTTGCTCTGGACTGAATATAAAAGCAGACCTGGCAGCTCAAAAGAGTGACTGTGATCTGTTGAGATGGCCGCCCACTCTCCACAAAGTAAACTGAGGTCAAGCAGATGAACTTCGGTCAAGCTGTTGTTGCATGGCACACAGCTTGCTGTAGACCTGTAATGCATGTTAGACAAACACCATTATTATTATTATTACTCATACTGGGTTAGGGATTGAACTAAACCCAAACCATAAGTATTAAACTTCTGGTCTGTAAACCTGTTTTTTTTTAGCTCTAAATATGGATAATACCTCAAATTATACAGCCAAACCCCTCATACATTAAATATTTACTTCAAGTATCCCATGAGGTTTAAAGTTATTTTATTTTTTTACTTTTACATGCATGTTCATAGTTTTCTAATGTGATGTTCACATTCAATTTGATACATCACGTGTTTTAAGAACCCAGTCAAATTTAATTATTGTTATGAGTAATACAGTTGTTTTATTTTTTACCTCTTATTATTCTAATGTATTGTTATAATGTATTTGTAATGTTCCAGTGCTATTTGAATTAATATAGCGTTTATTTTATTAATTAAAATGTTTTAGGGTATTTTACTTTGCTAACTGTAATAACCTTGTACTGTACAATAAGAAAGTAAATATTTTATAATTCTAAATCATTTTATTTTACATGGTATATTATTTAAAACACTAATATTTTACGTTAGTGACAAAGTATGTTCAGTTGACATCTTTAAAAAAAATACCTCTTTTTACAAATATTGTAAAATGCTAGACACTTATTGGAAAACCACATTTGGGGAAACCCTATTTTAACCAAGAATATACTGAATTGTGCCCTGCCAATTATAACAGACATAGAAAAAACAAAGTCCCACAGGGGCCTGAGCCATATCAAGGGACCAGTTACTTTGGAGGGTTGGCCATTTTGACTCGGGCCAGTAAGAAACTACCCAGAAACTGCATCGCAACATGCTAAAACCTCTCACAACATAACATAGCTGTATAGCAACACCCTTTCCACCATGTAACATATGTTATAAAACATATTAGCTTTGTGGTAAAACAAGGCATTATGACCTCTATGAAGAAAAAAAACTACTGCATTATAGAAAACTAACATGGAACAACGGTTCAGTAGAAATAAATGTGCGTTTCTCCTTAGTCTGTTATAAACAATATTTGTTGAGACGTTGTTGGCAGGAGTAAATGCAACAGCAGGAGTATTCAAATTGGTTGTCACTGTATTGATTGATTGCGTATGCCCCGAAATGCCCTGTGCAGAGAAATATTACTTGAAATTAAACCGATTATACACTCACTGCGAGGAGTTGTTTGCTCGAGATCATATTTAATAAAATTGTGGCTTTAAGCATCTTCTCGAATGACCAGCAGTGCATATTTTTATGAACACCCCCCAGGGACAAAATAAATGAATTTCCTCACTCCAGAGTTTTTTTCCCCGCAATATGTGTCATTAGTTTAGTGCAAAGAAGAAATTAATTTGTGAAGAATAGGCCATCTTGTCATTGATTCTGCTGTCAATGAGTTATGGAATTGAACACCTTTCAAAGGATGAATTCCTAGAAGAGCAGTAGAGTTATTGGAAGAGGAATTTTTTATTTTTTTATTTTAGACTTCACAGATTTGGTCCAGTTCTTGAAACTGAAGGACATCTCATCACTGATTTTATGCAGATGTCTGGCAGTGGCTCTCCTCGTCTGGATGTAATGTCATCATTTTGTTTGTGGAACTTTCCATGTCTCCGATTTTATGTGAGCTGTGTTTGTTTGACTACTTTTAGCTAAGAATCATCACGCATCCCTGAGGAATGACATGCTATGTGCCTCCCACTCAGTTGCAAGATCCTCACCTGAAACAGTCTTAATCCTGTCAGATTTGATGAAAAACAGACCCCAGAAGAATCCTCCACAAAAATGAATCTGGCATCCTGCCCGATCTTGGCAGAAATGCACATTGGAGGAAAAAAAGTGAGAAAAAGAAATGCCTGCAAACAAAACCTGATTTTCGATTGAGTGCCGGTGGAGCCAAAATCAAGAACTGTGTGCCAAAAACATGTCAGTGCTAAAAACAGAAAAATCGTACTTTTATTATAATTATAATTTCGATTTTTATGTTTATGTTTGATGTTTTAGTCATTTAATAGTCATATTGACAATTAATAATAAACACTGTAATCATTATTACTATGACTATCCTTATTGACAATAATACTGTTTAATAATAAAACAAAATAACGAAAAGAAAAATTTAATTAATTATTATTATTTTTTAATACTAATAAGACTTTTGAGATCTTTACAGTGACAACTATAAGCAACAACTTTGCAACCAATTAGAAACGTGGTGATAATGTTTGAGTTCATATGTATTTATTAAAACATTCCTGTCACATAATGCCATTCTTGTCTTAACATGCTAATGTCAGAGCTCTGAAAGGGTAAGCCAAAGAGTAGAAAGACAAGTTGTGATGGCATACAATATGCTATAGATCTTTGTTGTCTCTTCTTCTTTTCACACTTCTGTTTTTAATGTTTCTAAAAACTCAATTCAGTTCAGTCCCTAGCTTCCCTCTTTCCCGACTCTAGAGAAAACGTCTTTTCTAACAGCTGCAGCATTTATTCTCTCCCCCCTTCCCTCCCTCTGTTCTTCCTTCTCTCTCTTGCACAAAGTGATAAACATGTTATTGTGCCCTCTGCGGCTTTAGCCAGATGGATCTCACTTTGTTTGTTGTCATTGTTATTATTCTGCAAATGTCCTTGAGTCTGAATGCACTCATACATTTCATGTGGTCTCTCATTTCCTTGTCCAAACCTCTCTGACCTCCCACGGTGCCCCAGACGTGAGAAAACTGCAAGAATTTGAGCTGCCCTACGTGTCCATCACCAGCCTGCATAGTCCCGACTACCGCATCATCCTCCGTAAAAGGTACAAAACTTATTTTGGTAGTAATGGTTGAGCATTAGGCCCTACAGCAAAGTGAACAATAAGAATACATGTATGTAGCCTAGAGAGCAAGTTCTTATAAAATTTGTTAAATGTACTTCGTATACTTCTAAATCAATAACAAACAAAAAAAATTCTGTCATTTACTCAACTTCATGTCATTTTAAACCTGTTCACACCACAACTACAATGGTAAGGACATCACTTTAAAAAAAAAAAATCCTTGCTGATGAATGATAAAAACATTGACATCCAATCAATTCACACTGCTTTAAAGAGCTTATCATTTGAAGCAGCAGGTGACATAATTGCAGTGCACGCTTATAATACACAGAACGTTACAATGCATTGTTCAGGATTAAGAGGTGGGCGATATACGGTAGACACAGTAGAAATGTGTCTACCGTTAGAGATTTTCGGCTATCATCTTTATAGCGGTTACATTTTTCACGACATTGCTGTGCTACGTGGCCTTAAAACTTATCATTTGCATGTGTTTTTAAGCACTGAGATTTAAAAACTAGATTTTAAGCTGATGAAATGCAATCAGCAGTGAAAGAACTGATTTTGATATGCGTACACTTTTCTTGAGCATTAGAGTTTTTGAGCATTAGAGAGGTACACGCATGTGAAGATGGTGCACGTAGAGCACTGGAGTATTGAACAGAGTCAATTTTACCTCTTTATAAGCCTTGAAGCCAGTTAAACACAATTGTATGTATCAAAATAGCCGTCTTTGCAAATTTACTTGTAAACACCGTAATTTAGGTATTAAGTGAAAGCAAACAGCTGAGAAAGAAAACACACGTATAACAGTATATCCGGGCAGCTCTTAAAATGACAGCAGTCTAATATTCATGCTGTAATTATTTCACTGCTGTCCATCGTTCATGTTAATCAAACAACAGAAGAGAGAAAATCTCTCACTGCTCTTGACTAAACCACTTTTGTATCTTTTAATAAGAAGAAATATATATTTAAACAGTGAAGAATAAGCAGTGCTTTTATACATTTGATTACTTTATACAGTGTATTAGCATTTCTTATTTATTTGTTGTTGTGTTTTTTTTTTGTCCCGTTGCTTGTAATTAATTTCTTATTTAATTGCTGACTGTTTGCTTGTATTCAGTAAGCTTTATTTTTGTACTATTATTTATTTTATAAATATATGTATATATATAGTGTGTGTGATATTGACACTGGTGACAAGAATTATGAAATTTCTATGGTATCAAATGTGTTGCTATCATAAAGACCCTATTTAAAAAATAATAACTATATTGTACTATATAACGTTACTGTGAAATAAAATTACTCATTACATGATCACTCACCCCAAGTCAGGATATGCTAAAACAGTTATATTTAAATGTTCTTGTAGTGAACAGGCCCTATATAATAGAATTTAACTTTTGTAGAACTATTCCTTTAAAGTTGTTTCTGAGAAACCTCATGAGTGCCTCCCAGAGTATAAAATTAATGGTGAGATGTTTTAACAAACAGCTCTCAGAGGGCTATTCAACACATGGATATTTGCTTTAGGAAGAGGTGCCCCACAAGGCTCAACCTTCACTGTGTTTAAATGACTAGAAAGGCAGTTTTTGCCTTCCTGTTGTAGACGTGGGTATAAACATCATTACCACAGCGATCTGATCATGTGGTTCTGTGCAGCAGTAGTTTTCATATTTCCACTATAGACTTTTTGGACTTGAAATTGGATTTAGACGTCTCTTTTAAAACTCAAACGGTCTCCGAAGTGCTGTGCTTTCCAGAATCTCTGAAGTGGTTAAAGCAATACAAACTTCATTATTTATTAGCTGGAAAGTGCACATCCGCATACAGCATATAAATCTTGATGTTCTTAGTGCTGTATTAACTGCGGTATTCATTAAATGCACTTTGGAGTATGTGGTTTATGCAACGGAATAATTAGTGAGAATCAGGGGAGATTATTTATGTAAAATCTCCAGCAAGGGCATTGAAACAGCATGTGTTTCACCATGTGCATTAGCAGGTGTGAATGCGTTATGTGAACACAAATTGTTTTTTAGCATATTAGCACAGCTTACCAGAGATTATTTTGCTAAAAATGTTTCCACTTTCACTACTTGTACATCCTTGGTAAGCTAAATCTCACACCTCTTCACCTTGTTCTGTTGGAAAGGATGCACAATATGCTGGCGTTTTTCTTTTCAGTTCCCTCAGAGGAACTGCAGGCCTCTTGACCTACTTTACAGGAGACTACAGACAGCCTTCAGCCAGATCGCACCTGTTCACTACATCAGGAATGGAATATAGATCTGGCAGCTCTGATTGGCTGCTGACAGGGAGGAAAGGGTAGAAAAGCACAGGAATATTATAAATTAAAAACACAGCTACTGTTCAAAGTTTGGTGTCTGTAGAAATTAAGACATTAAAATTTTTAATTAGTAAGGATGCAATAAATTATTCAAAATTATGGAAGCCCATTTCCGCTATAAAAAAAAAAAAGGTAATCGCGAGTTTTTCTCACAACTATAATTTTTTTCTTACAATAGCGAGTTTAAATCTTGCAAATCTGACTTTTTTCTGAATTGTTTCTCAAAATTGTGAGAGATAAATTTGCAGTTCTCGTGGAGAAAAAGATCAAAATTACAACTTAATCCGAATTGCACGTGTAATCTCCCTATTCTGAGTTTGTCACAATTGCGAGTGTATGTCTAACAATTCTGTCTGAACTGTGAGATTAACTTTTTTTTTTTTTTTTTTGGTGGCGAAAATAGCCTTCCATACAGAAGTGGCACTGAAGACATTAATAATGTTACCAAATAATTTTATTTTCAAATAAATGCTTTTGTTTTAAAATTTCTATTTATGAAATGTAACAATCCAGGGAAAAAAAGGTTGAAAATAAAATTTGGTTTCCAAGTTATTTTCTTGATATTACCCATTTTACTGTGTTTGATCAAATAAATGAAGCCTTAGTGAGTATAAGAGACTTTAAAAATATTTTTTTTAAATCACTGCTTGTCATGTATAGTTTTAAAATGCTCCAGCATCAACCGCTAAAAGCATTCAAATGAGATTTAATGGATATCCAGTTTTGGCTGCTATGTGAACAATATCCACTGTTATGCAAGATTACATCATTGTGCTCTTACAAACTCTGCTAAAAACTTACTTAACAGACCTTGTTCTGCCCACGGCATGATGAGTATAGTTTTTGACATATGGACGGTCAGGATGGCCATTGAGCTTAAGATTGCTCATTAGCCATCTTGTCATTTGCTTCTAGGCAAATGGAGACATATACTGCAGCAGGATTTGTTCAGTAACCTATACGCTAGTATTGCTCTGTAGCCATAGACAGAAGCAACGTTACATACATAACAACCTTTTCTTTAAGTTTAACTTAATGGAATATTTGAATACAATTCTTCTAGACTATTGGTAAGCTGCAGTTAGATCCTCAGGCGTAGGTAAAGAAATGATGTGATTTCGCAGTAAAATGCAGTGCACATGATTTTAAGTCTCTTTTGTGCTCTTTTGTGGTTTTAGATGAAACATCAGAATGTGAATGTGATCAAAGAGGAGGAAGGTAAATTATAGTATTTCCATTGCATAACTTTTCATTATTGTTTCCTGCCCTATTCTTAGCTACTGGGACACAGCGTACGACAGTGATGTCATGGAGGACCGTGTGGGACTCAACTTGTTATATGCTCAGGTAACAGTCTCCTAGTTTAAAAGATACTCAGTTTGGTCCATCACATAAAGAAGTTGGCATAATGTGCATAACTGTTCTGACAAACAATGTGTCTCCTGTTCTGATTGTCAAAAAAAATTAAAATAATAATAAATATATATATATATATATATATATATATATATATATATATATATATATATATATATATATATATATATATATATATATATATATATATATATACACACACATACAGTGAAAGTATTCGGACCCCCTTAAATATTTCACTCTGTTATATTGCAGCCATTTGCTAATTTAAGTTGATTTTTTTTCCTCATTAATGTACACACAGAACCCCATTTTGACAGAAAAACACAGAATAATAATGATATTTTTGCACATTTATTAAAAAAGAAAATCTGAAATATCACATGGTCCTAAGTATTCAGACCCTTTGCTCAGTATTTAATAGAAGCATCCTTTTGATCTAATTCAGCCATGAGTCTTTTTGAGATGCAACAAGTTTTTCACACCTGGATTTGGGGATCCTCTGCAATTCTTCCTTGCAGATCCTCTCCAGTTCTGACATTGGTGGACAGCCATTTTACAGTCTCTCCAGAGATGCTCAATTGGGTTTAAGTCAGGGCTCTGGCTGGGCCATTCAAGAACAGTCACAGAGTTGTTTTGAAGCCACTACTTTGTTATTTTAGCTGTGTGCTTAGGGTTATCGTCTTGTTGTAAGATGAACCTTCGGCCCAGTCTGAGGTCCTTAGCACGCTGGAGAAGGTTTTCGTCCAGGATATCCCTGTACTTGGCCGCATTCATCTTTCCCTCGATTGCAACCAGTCATCCTGTCCCTGCAGCTGAAAAACACCCTCACAGCATAATGCTGCCCCACCATGCTTCACTGTTGGGACTGTACTGGACAGGTGATGAGCAGTGCCTGGTTTTCTCCACACATTCCGCTTAGAATTAAGGCCAAAAAGTTCTATCTTGGTCACATCAGACCAGAGTCCTTCAGGTGTTTTTTAACAAACTCGATGGGGTTTTCATGTGTCACTGAGGAGAGGCTTCCGTAAAGCCCCAACTGGTGGAGGGCTGCAGTGATGGTTGGCTTTCTACAACTTTCTCCCACCTCCTGAATGCATCTCTGGAGCTCAGTCACAGTGATCTTTGGGTTCTTCTTTACCTCTCTCACCAAGGCTCTTCTCCCCCGATCGCTCAGTTTGGCCGGACGGCCAGCTCTACTAGGGGTTCTGGTCGTCCCAAATGTCTTCCATTTATGGATTATGGAGGCTACTGTGCTCTTAGGAACCTTAAGTGCAGCAGAATTTTTTTTGTAACCTTGGCCAGATCTGTGCCTTGCCACAATTCGGTCTCTGAGCTCTTCAGGCAGTTCCTTTGACCTCATGATTCTCATTTGCTCTGACATGCACTGTGAGCTGTAAGGTCTTATATAGACTGGTGTGTGGCTTTCCTAATGAAGTCCAATCAGTATAATCAAACACAGCTGGACTCAAATGAAGGTGTAGAACCATCTCAAGGATGATCAGAAGAAATGGACAGCACCTGAGTTAAATATATGAGTGTCACAGCAAAGGGTCTGAATACTTAGGATCATGTGATTATTTCAGGTTTTTTTATATATATATAATTCTGCAAAACTTTCAACAATTCTGTGTTTTTCTGTCAATATGGGGTGCTGTGTGTATGTTAATGAGGAAAAAAATGAACTTAAGTCATTTTAGCAAATGGCTGCAATATAACGGAGTGAAAAATTTAAGGTGGTCTGAATACTTTCCGTACCCACTGTATATATAATTATAAAATGTATACATATACAGTCATTTAAACTTTGTGGAAATCATCCAACATTGGCTTATTTATATTTCTCTTAGTTTTCGTCTTTAAAAACTAAATGTAAAATTTTTATTAAAGGGCTAGAACACCCTTTTTTTTTTGGCTGAACAGTCCCTTTAACTTAACACAAATAAACAATAAATGAATAACACGATTTAAAGGGGAGTAACAGAATATGTTGACATGCTTCAATGTTCGAAAATCACTTTATTTTTCAAATACTGTACATTATTGTGCCCCGCCTCTCTCAAACGCATAGTCTTCTACAAAGTCCCTCCTTCTGACAAGCGCAGTCTGCTCTGATTGGCCAACTGACCCAGTGCATTGTGATTGGCCGAACACTGCAAGCACTCGTCGGAAACATAATGCACCTTTCCATAATTGCGAGATTCATCTTTCAAAATAAATGTAAAGACAGTTAATAATGTGCTTAGTTTTACCATCAGTTCAAGCTCGAAAGGGGAACAGAGTCATGTGCAAACACAGTGATGAAGCTTGTATGTGTTAGTGCACAAGCCACGGACGGTTAAGACCGCTGACTCCACTGTGTGACACTCTCTCTCTCTCTCTCTCTCTCTCTCTCACTCACACACACACACACACACACACACACATAGTGACATAGACATGTGGGGGCATGTTTGACTGAACCATTTTAGGGGGTTGTGACAGTCTTTACTTTGATAAATAATATATCTTTGGATTTAAGACTTTAGTATTTGCAACTTTACAGATCTTATTTATGCACCAAGAGCTTGTAAAACTCCAAAACTAAAATAAAATGGCGAAAATACAAAAAAATAAATAAATAAAATATATATATAATATAATTTTTTTTTTTTTTTTTTTTTTGATACATAATATATTATTAGTGATGTAATGATGAGCTGCGAGCCGATTGAAAATCGAATCGAATGTGATCATTCAATTCAGTTGAGATGACAAACAAATCGTGAGTAGGAATTTATATATATGTATCTCTGAGGTGAAATTTTAGAAAAGTTTACATGGTATTTTCTTTTCATCTTGCCTCTGAAAGAAGCATATTGAAGTAGTGTTCATAAGCAGATCTGCTATGTTTACAGTGATAACCCAGAAAACACTGTAGCATTGCTGTTCATAAGCGCCACCTGCTGGTAGAGTGAAATTGCATCTTATTCAGCTTGTCTGCCGTTTCTTTCAGAGATGTTTTATGTAGTATAGTTTGACAAAACTAAAGTCAGAACATTCTGTTTTTTCCTCAGATATCGAATTTATACAACCTTAAATTAAAAACTGGTCATGCTGAATGTATGCTGCATCTTTGTTTGGGTCATGAATAAAATGCAATGGTTGCCTCGGACAAAGCCTCAGTTTTTTAATATGAAGAGATTTCTTTTGTGTAACTTATTTGATTTGGGGTTTGTTTTAAAAAATTCTGTTCAGTTTTATTTAAATTTCACAAAAAACATGCAGCAATAATCATTTACTGTATAATGTGTTCAGTCTCATTTTGTGAAAAAATCGTGAGGAAAATTTAATCGTGAAATCAAAATTGTGAATCGTGAGTTGAGTGAATCGTTACATCCCTATATATTATAAATCTTACTGTTTTAATTAGAAGATATTTAATATATACATGTAATTAAACTAAAAGTAGAATTGAAAACTAACAATGAAAATAAAATAAAAACTAGACTGAACAAGAAAATTAATCCTGACTGCATATTGAGCTGGAAGAACTGCACAAATCTTCCCTTAAAAACAATTTATTCATTCAACTTCAGAGTGAGAGAAACAGATTTTTTCCTCTTTCTTCCACTCAGACGGTGTCTGACATAGAGCGGGGCTGGATCCTTGTGAACAAAGAGCAGCACAGACAGCTGAAATCCCTGCAGGAGAAAGGCTCAAAAAAGGAGGTACGGCTGAGCTCCGCCACACACGTTATTTGATCTCCCTAGTGTAAAAGTAGTGAAGAAATTCACTGCTTCTATAAAAGCTGAAGTCCATTCTCAGAAGTGAATGTATTCTGTTGAAGCCTATGTGTCTGTTGGGTAATCATCTGCGTATAACTATATTTTGTCCCACAGTTCATCAGATTGGCTCAGACTCTGAAGTACTATGGCTATATCAAGTTTGATCCCTGCATAACAGATTTTCCTGAGAAGGGCTGTCATGTTATAGTTGGGGCCGGCAACAACGAACTCAACTTTCACGTCAAATTGCCCAGTGATCAGATGAAAGAGGGCAGCTTCAAAGTCACGCGCATGAGATGCTGGCGGGTCACCTCATCTGTAAGTTTGACTTAAAAGATAAATAATTAGGATTTTATAATAAGGCAGACATAATTGCAATTTTGCATTCTAAAAGTTCAATTTTTGATGTGCGAAGCAAGCAGACCGCATATGTTGGTCAATGTCGCAATTATATTTGACCAACGTGGGCAAAATCTGCATGGGGAACTTTTCTGCTTCATGCAAAACTCCTGATTAATTGGATTCCTATTTAAATTAGCCTACTTAAATTGCTGAACAATGGTAAATGCAACCTTGCATTTAGCAAAATCATACAAAAAATAGTCACATTGGCCACAAAAGCTTGTCTTTCAGCAGTTCCTGAGTTCATTCCTGAAGTATGTGAATAGTTAAGTCAAATGAGGTCACATTTTTAAAGAAAGAACCACACCACACCACTTGGATTTTAGACATAGTTGCTTAAAATAAACAGCCAGCAAAAACTGAAATTCTATTTCATCTAAAAAAATTAAAAATAAAATTCTAAAAATAAAATGTTTTAAATACTACCATCAATTTTAAGCATTATAATGTACAGCATTATAATGATCCGTATAATAATGTCTTATCTTTTTGAAAATAAATACATAAAATAATATGTACTACTATTTAAGGTAAGGATTTAGGAAAACTTCCTTTTGCGTCTCCAGACAGCTCTTTTCTCCAAATTCCTTCTATGACTGTCTCTTCAGGCATGTCTGGTTGGTCTATTTTGGAAAACGGGAAGTTGAAATGAGGATGACCAAAAAAGCCACTTTCAGCAAGGAAACGAGACTGTTGTTTGTCTGCTTGCTTGATTATAACGATCAGCTACCAGACACTCATCCATCTATCTATTGATATTTATTTCATGCGAATCCACTAAATGTATGCCTTCGTGGTTTTCTCCATCCATTTTAGTATACCAGAATTTAGGAACAAAATGAAGACAATCAAAATCTTCATTCTGTATCTTCCCCACCGCTTGATTTTAAACACTAGGTTAATTAACAAATGTGACACATTGTAGCAATACCTAAACAACGTCTACTGAGAATTTGAAAATGCTTGGAATATTTTCAAGTTTGGTCCAATACAAGCACTTCAGTGCATATTGGAAGTTGTCTTTGCTTCACTCTGCAGTGGTCTTGGCTTAGTCTTTGCTCTAGAATAGCAGAGTTGTGTTACTAATGAGCTCAGAACGGCCGTCCTCTGAGACCAGGGCCTGACGCTGAGCATGCTGGGACTGCGTAGCAATGTCTCTCTAATGGGACTGACAGAGTTTCCGGTGTCTGTGTGAAGAAGTTGTCTGCCTTGTCATCTGAGACTATTCTAATGAGACACTTTTTTGTTGTTGTGCTGATGATGCTATGTAATTATGAGGACGTTGACATTTAGAGCAGAGCTAATGATGACTAATTGAGCTTTGAAGGTAATTGCCACGTAGAGGAGTTTAGAAATGGCCTCTGTAATTGCCTCGACACAAATAACAATGATTATGATGATCGTATTTGTGATGACCCGGCCTGATTCTACAGCAGGTGCCTGTGGCGAACGGTACCGCAAACCCAAGCAGTTCCAGTAAATGTGACGTGAAACTAGAGCTGGCCTTCGAGTACCTGATGAGCAAAGACCGTCTGCAGTGGGTCACCATCACCAGTCCACAGGTCAGCACAGAATCAATCGATGATATGGAAGTTCTGTACTGTTTTTAAATGCTACAAGTTATTTTAGGCATTCATTTTGAGATTCGCTGAATATTTCAAATGTTATCTAAATATTAGATTTTAAAGTTGTTTTTAAAGATGCAATTTAAGTGAGTTTAGAAAATGGCAAAGGTAAAAATAGTGAATGAGCCTTAATGAAATATCCAGTAGTGACCAATAAATGTTTGTCTGTTTGAGAATCACTGGACTATGAGTTTATATTGATTTTCCCCAGGCTATCATGATGAGTATCTGTCTGCAATCTATGGTAGATGAGCTGATGGTGAAGAAATCTGGCGGAAGCATTAAAAAGGTCAGTATCGATGTTTGTCTTGTAAAGACCTGCCAAATATCTGTGGAGTTTCAGTTGGTGAATGCATCTATGTTTGATTCATTTAAGAGCTTGAGTCTTCATTTGTTTTTGCCAGATGAAGAACTCTTTCAGCATAACCTGGTCTTAAATGATGGTTAAATCATCTGTTTGCTGGAGAGACTTAGCTGTGCAAAACTGAGCTCACTTAAAGTCAACTTGAAAGTACAGTATATATATTTTTAAAAAAAAGTATACTCCCTTGTAAGATCGGTTCACTTCCAGAATAATAATTTCTTGATAGTTTACTCACCCCCATGTCATCCAAGATGTTCATGTCTTTTTGTCTTCAGTTGCAAAGAAATTAAGGTTTTTATTAAACATTCCAGGATTTTTCTCTATATAGTGGACATCAATGGTGGCCAACGGGTTGAAAGTCCCAACTGTATTTTCAGTGCAGCTTCAAAGAGCTCTACACGATCCCAGCCAAGGAATAAGAGTTTTATCTAGTGAAACCATCGGTCATTTTCTTAAAACAATAAAAATTTATATACTTTTTAACCACAAATGCTCATCTTGCACCAGCCCAACCTCACGCTATACATAGTTGTTGAAAAAAGTCACATGTGAAATTGACAGAAGTACTGACCCAGTGTCAAAGTCAAACGCGCTTTACGAAAAAAAGGTGAAACAACGATGTCGGAAGATTTTGAATTTGGTGGAAAAAGTGAGATGGAGTTTGTTTGAACTGAAGTACACCGATTAAAAACTAACCGCATGTAAAATTTCCAACTTGACACGCATTGCAGAGCTATTGCAAGATGCACGCTGGTGGTTGATTGCAAAAAAGAGGCAGGGGTTAAACAGATTACACAGAGAAGTCTGGTATACGTTGTTATCAGAGAAAAATCTGTCACTTCACCACAAGACAGAGCTATGCAACATTGTGATGTATGGATGAATTATTCACAATGAGATCAATAACTTGCATTTATAAAAAATAAAAATAAAACTTTCAAGTTTTGAAAGACTTCAAAACATTATTCTCCTCAATAATATGCATCTATGAACCATTCACGATAAGTTCAAGGAAGTGTTTTTTGAAAATAAATGTAGTATAATTAGTATTTCATGCCTGTTTGCAGGGCATTTTCTGTCTTTTTCTCTGAGTTTGTGTGATTTGTGTTTCCAGCAGATGCAGAAGAAGCGACAGAACGGCTCGTTCCAGCGCTCTGACAGTCAGCAAGCTGTGAAGTCTCCTCCATTACTGGTGGGCACCGAGCTTGTTGCTAATGCAGAACACCTCTAGTTTTGATATGGGAGATGTACCATTGTTGATCTGTGATATGCATATGACTGTTTTTCAGGATTCCCCGGATCCCAGCCGTGAACAAGTAGTCAAACTCTCTGTGAGTTGTCAATGATTGACTCACAATGGCAACCTTCTCTAAACTGTTTTTATTTATACTGTATATATACTGTTATTATTTATATACCATTATAGTATTTATTATTTCAAATTAAGTTTTCACGTTTTCAGTGTTTATCTATAGTTAAGTTTAGCTTTCTTTCAGTTTTAGTATTTCAGTTTAAACTTATTTTATATCCAAAGCACAATTTGTCATCTAATTAATATTCATATTTTATTTCAGTTAGCATTTTTTTTTTAATTGTCGTTTTAGTTGTAGTTATTTAGATATTTTTCTAATGTTCGCTCTATTATTATTATTGTTATTCATTTTTATTTCCACAGACCAAGCTGTCTTCTGTCTCCCTGAGAGGACTAAGCTCTTCCAACTCAGCCAGTGACATCAGCAGCAATGATTTCCATGGAAACTACTCCTTTGAAGGAATAGGGGACGATGACCTTTGATGGAGTCATCCTCAATAACTGGACTAAAGGAGACAGATTCATTTAGCGGTTTCTCTGCGACGAGTGTAGTTTAATAAATGCCCAGTTCTGCAGTTTTGTAATCCATTTTGAAAAAAAAAATTATATCAACGGTCTCAAAAATGGCCTGTGAAGTACATAATTTTGACTCAGGTCTCATTACTTTCATCAGAGGCCTCAGATTCAGTGCTCACTCACCTAAAGTAACAAAAATTGGATGATTTCAGATTTGAGGCATAATTAGAGACAACGTCAATGGTTAAATTGAGACAGAGTTACATAAGCACCTCAGGGCAAGTTGCTACATTCAAAGAGAGGCTGTGATGAAATTTTCTTCTGAAGACGGGCTTTATTGAATCGTACTTTCTTACTAGAGACACAAAACTGTGCTTTTCCTCTCATATCATCATCTGGCAGACACCTTTTGTCTCATTTTCTCGACTGCTTATGACAGTAGTGGCCTACTAGAGGAAGATCCATACCAGCAAACTGTGTTGATATGTTCCTTTTAAAATCAGTTGAGAATATTATTTAATAGAGATGTGCTTCGTATCATTCAGTGTGCCAATGTTGCTCAAACTATTGCGTGGTGGCTGCAATATTAACCATGGCGTGGTAGATCTCTGCAGCTTCCTGTTTTTTTTTGTTTTGTTTTTTGTTCAGGAGAGGTAAACTCGACCTGACACCTACTGCATATTCATTGCATGGATGAAAATACAAGATCTTTACTGTGGCCTGCTTTCTCTCTGCCTTATGCTGATTCAGACGCCTTACAGTTTAACTTCTCAAATTTAACATTAAATGTAGCACCGGACACGAGTTGGCTAAAAAGCTTCTCTCAATCTGGCCACCGCTGTGTCCTGAATCTCGCTTTGTTTTGGTGTGTTCGGCTGGCCCGCCTGCACTAGCTGAACTCATGTCTTTTTTTTGCACAGTATTAAGTAAGATAGATGGCTTGGGTATTTATTGAGATCATAAAACTGTGGGGAAACATCCTGGAACATTCGCAAGAGATTTGTAGGGTTTTTTTTTTTTTTTTTTTTCTTGAACCGATATTTACAAAGGTTTCTCATAAATGCCAAAATTGTAGTTCACTAAAGCATTTTGCACAAAAAAATCATGGTAATGTCACTTTTATTAATGTACATGCAATTTAAATATATATATTCTGAATATTTACTAATATCTGTATTATCATTTGACCAAATATAATCCAGGCTGTGTATAAATAAAAATAAAAAGATTAGAAACTAACATTTATCAGTGTTTACAAAATTGTCGAAAAAGAGTGTTTACAAATTTCGCATCTAAATTTCAGCGATAGTCTTAGTACACTTTATATATTTCATTTTGAAGAATATCATTCCAGTCTGCATTTTTCGTTATATCATATACATTTAGATCCATTTTGTATTTTACTAAATGCATTGTGGCAATCATCTCAGAGGACTGTGATCACATGGTGCTTGGGAAATGGATGGGTTTTAAATTTATGCTGGGTTTTTGACTGCAATGATAGTCAAATTGAATGAAATTCCCTTATTCTTCATCCCAGATGATATATATATAATATGATTCCTCCCATAGGCAGAATGTGTTAAATACGAAGGTTGTTCTCATGTCTGTGTGCTGTATGGCTGATTATTTTTGAGCTGATGATTGTAATTTGTGATTGCCATGTTCAGTATGTTCACCAGCATCATCATCATCATCATCATTGTCTAGGATGAAAGGGGTAACCATCTTTAATCTTAAACCCTGTATATCGCTCATGAATCAGTATGATTTATTTCTCAAATTCTCACTTCATTTTAAATCCAAGAATGGAAGTTAGAGCCTTCTGGGTTTCAATAAATTTAGGTGCCAAATGGTGCTACTCTGTGTTGTTTTCTGTTCCCTGGTTTAATAACACAAGCATGATGGGTATTTCAGCATGTGTGATTATCATGAGATTGCCTGTAGACACAATGACTCCTGTGCTTAGTGTAAAAAAAAAAAAAAAAAACACTAAAGGTCCAAGGTTGAACCATTGAAAATGTAGCTTTTTGACCTCCTACAATTTGTTTCATCATTCAGTGATCACAGATTGTAAAAATTGATTTTTAATATAAGCTTTTGCCTCAAAACAGGCTGTAACGCTTCAGAAAAATGATCTCCGACTCATTCTCACAAGCTAACAGCATGAAGATCACTGCCAAGAGTTGTCAGTGCTCCGGTGCGGCCCGGGGCGCCGTCTTCATTAGCATGTTTACCAGAGCTGTTCGCAGCAGAGGATCACAGCTCTCATTATGGAAGTGTGAGGATTACACACTGCCTGTCTCCACAGCTTAATCATACCCTGCTGGTCTATTAGGAACTTACTTCTGAGCAGTCGTGTGACTGAAAGATGGCAAATTAACTTAGATGAAGTTTCAACACAAACTCTTTTATTTGAGGTTAAGGCATTAATGAAACCACTGCATAATAACAAGAAAACACTCGAGCATCACACACCTACAAGATTACATCAATGATCTGTCGTTTTTGGCAACCTGAAGGTTTAACTGCATATTAGGGTTTACGGTTACTGTCGTCCTTCAGTATAGCTAACAATGCCAAGGGGTGGCAAATACATGCCAAACATTCCTCAGAGATAAAAAAAAAAAAAATGAAATCACATACAAAAATAAAAGCTCTTATGTTCAGCATGACACGGATACCCACTATGCACCATTTTGCTTCAAGTAAACTCAGACAAATGGCATTTTTCACAGTCAAAAAAGATACACACAACAATAAAAGGCAACATAACCTCTCAGAATTATTGAGAGCAAAAACAAGATTATCAAAGATCACAACATAACAGACATTTTCATCAGTAGGGTTTTGAATTTCTTTGATGAATAAATGATCAAACACATAAAACCTCAAAAGAGCCAACCAGGGTAAACTTTAAGTGCATGCAATGTAGCTCCAGGCTTAAAGAAGAACTTCCTGTGGCAGTGGTGCAGAGTTTGGCACTGATAAATGAACCACAATCAGGCTCAGAACACTCTTTGTGTAACACAAACTGCCTTGTTCAAAGGCATTAATCAGGAATGTCCAAACCTGCCCCTGGGGGACCACTTTCCAGCAGAGTTTAGTGCTGATCATCTCCCACAAACCTGGCAGGAATTTTCAAGTCACCCTAAAGACCTTGATTAGCCATTTCAGGTGTGCTTAGTGTTTAAATGTGTGTTTAGAAGTGTGTTTAAAGTGTGTTTAGTGTTTTATGCTTTAGAGTCTGCAAGAAGGTTAGCCCTCCAGGAGCGGGACAGGACAACCCCTGCATTAGGACATTCAGGTAACTGTCTTTTAATTTGTGCATGACTTCATGTAGCAGCTTGTGGACAATTCCAAGAAATGTCTAAAATAATGGCTTTCAAAATAAATGAGGGTACAAAGAAAAAAAAGAGCAACCAACAAAGCGTATGCAGTAACAGTAAAATCTCATATGGACAACTGTCTTGCAATAAGAGGCTACACCTCTTCTTCGTCCTCCATCTCTTCCTCATTTCCAGGCAACTGCACTTTAGCCCACCCATCTGTCGTGAGGCTGTGCTTCTTCTGATGTCGTTTGTAATTGTCCCAGTGGCCAGTGGTGTAGCCACACTCTTGGCACTTATGGGGCTTCTCGCCTGTGTGCCGCAACATGTGCCGCTTCAGGTTCATACTCAGGTTCATACTTTTCAATGTTTTTTTCAGGCTGATGATGCACATGGCAACTTTTTTAGCAACTTTCCTGGCTAACTTTTTTAGAGCAATGTTACTTGGGCACTTTCCCACTGAGAATGGGTAACAAATTTGGATCAGTCGTGGGCCCTGTGTCTCACCCGGTTGCCCGTTGATGGCAATATTGACCAAAGTTGCCCCGTGTATCATCAGCCCCAGTGGATAAAGAAGAATCTTACTTACCTTCGGTGGGGGCAGGAGCCACTTCCTTTTCCTTCTGACCCGGCATAATGTGGTTTAAACCGTTGCCGCTTATTGGCTGAAGGGCACTCTGACCCGGGCTTACAACTGCATGCATACGCTGATGCCTCTTCAGGTTCCCTAAGGAACTGCACGCAAATGTGCAGTGGTTGCACTTATAGGGCTTTTCCCCGGTGTGTATGCGCAAGTGCCTTTGCAGGTTTACTAGTTGTGCCGATGCATAGGAGCACAGCGGACACCCATACGGCTTTTCGCCATTGTGCGTCTTCATGTGCCTCTTAACATGGTTAGTGTAGCGCGAAGTGAAACCACAGAGCGTGCATGAGTGGAGCTTTAGGGAACCATCCTCCACACCAGCGCCCTCATTCCCTCCCCCTCTAGCCTCCGCTTGTAAACCTAAGCCCGAGCAGAGCTTCCTGTCCACAACACCATCCGCATTCCCTTTGCAGCAGCGCATGCAGAAGGGCCCCACCAAGTCCATGCCGGGTCCCAGGGGGTCTTCCAGGAGCTGCCCACAGCCCCTGCAAGAGAGGTAAGAGGGAAAGGCAGACTCAGAAACCCTCTCTTCATGCTCGCTTTCGGTCGCACGCAGGTCATCGGCGTCACTCTCCATACTGAGGCGGCTGAAGGATGAGCTCTCCTCGTCTCCCAAGGGGAAGCCAGGCAGACTGATGTCAGCTGTACAGGACCACAGCAGGAAACTGCATTACATTTTGCAGCTGCATAGATATGTTTTCTGCAATCTCAGATAGTGTGAAAGCATTCGATTACAATTTAGGGCTGATAAAAAGACTTTCAGTAGAAGTTGACCGTAACATTAGTATCATGAGTTACTAAAGACAAATGCTCTCACAAAAAAAGTAAAACTTTTATGCAAGATCACATGCATCTACAGTTGTCAAAATTACAAATTTTGCACAAAATATCAACAGATGAAGTTCTAGGGAAAATATTTAGCGTTTATACTTACCCACTAAGCCAGTGGACAAACGTTAAGTAATGCAACAAATAAAAGATGGTACTCCAACAAAACACAAGGCTATAGTGTTTCTGCTCACTGTCTTTCCATGAAACGTTGCTTTCCTTCTGCACTCCTCATGCACATGCAGTTTGGAGAAATGTGTGAGTCTGAAGTCTGAGCGGGCCTTTATATCGCCCGTTTCAGAAACCCCAGGTGGATGATTACCCAGCCTAATGATAATGATGATGACTATAATGGTCCTGCTGATGATGATGATGATGAGAGGGAGATGATGATGATGATGATGGTGATGATGATGATGATGGTGATGATGATGACAACTATGATAAAGACCCTGAGAGGAGATGATGATGATGGTGATGATGATGATGATGACTAAATGCCTTATTATAATGTGTCCTTGATGGTGATGACTGTCTTGATTTGATGACCCTTATATAATAGTGGTGGCACAGTGTATTTTTTCCTGATTTGCCATTTTAAGATTGTATGTTCTGTCAGAATGCCAAAACCAGAGAAATTTTCCAGAACGGTAGACTCACTTCTTCCATCTGTACATGAAAGATCACAGTGCTCGCAGACAGACAAAATGCAGCACGTTTGCATAATAGCACTAATATTACAAGTCAGTCTTTGCAGTTAATGTTGCATATTGAGCACATATGTCAAATTCCAGCAATAAAGCAAACTAAAGCATGTTTAAAATCCTCAAGATTTAGCAGTAGCCATCATATAATTTATTTTCAAGTAATAAAAAAAAATCACTTTATTAAAATAAAAATAAAAACAATTATTGACAAGAAATTTCTATGTAAAATAATGATTGTTTTTACTTCTAATGAAAATTTTGAGTCTGAACCCTTTAATGTTCCCTACCAAAGTTAGGCTTAGAAACTCATGTAACTCACCTGAGAACCTTTCAAGACCTATGATCTTGTTGTCATTGTCAGGATCTGAAAACTCGAGTTCTTGTCCCAGGAGAAAGTCGCTCTCAAAGGTAAGGCTTGCTGGACGTACAGTGCCTAATCCATCTTCAGAATCCACTGAAAGCAAAGGGTCATGGTCAAATACAGCAGTAATAGAAAAACAACACTGAAAGATCATGCAACTTGACCCAAAATAGACAGTCTCTGTGTCATATTTCTCTCCTTATCACTCCTGATAATGTCTGCTGTGATGTTATTGTCTGTATGTGTGCATTTTTCAGTGTTTATTTCAGTTTCTATTTGTCTTTGCTATGATTTTCATTCTTCTTTATTTTTATTTTTTTTATACAAGTCAAAATCTAAAAAGTAAAAATAGTAATAATAATAATAAAAAATACGTCCAAAACCCATATGATGCCCATACAAGCACGTGAAAGTCATGCTGAATCTTACACTTATTATACAAACAAGATGCACTTGTGGGATCATGTTAATTAGTATAATTAATAATTATATAATTAAAATAAATATAACTGTCAAAACCATCATAAGAATTGGGTGTTTCTTAAATTATAAGCACTTTAAAAATAATAATAATATAATAATAGTTATTATATTATTATGATAATAATAGATATTTCATCTGTCATTTGAACTAAGTCACAATTTATACATTGTTTTTTTAGAAATATTTTATGAATGAAATATTATTTACCGGTAAACTAAATCAGTTTTCACACAATATTTGTCATAATGACAATTCCAGCTTGACAGGAAAGAAGTTTATCTTTCATCTTTACTAGTGGCAAAATGGCTAGTCACAGTGGAAATGACATCACACTGCCAGTTTTATTTATAGAACTTTTAATGATGGATTTTCATATTTTACAATTTACAAGGGTAAAAAAAAAAATACAATAGGTATATTAATATCTGCATAGAAACAGTAAAAATAAACAAAGGCAATGTACTTTTTTTTTCCCAAGACAATTTTAATGTGATTTTCATGTTAAAAAAAAAAAAAAAAAAAAAAAAAAAACGGAAAAGTTAAAGAAACATGCAGAATCGACCAGTAACGGGTTCAGGCTTTACTGCAATTTTACTGCCATCTGCTGGACGAGACTGAAAATAAATCACAACTTTATAAAAAAGAGGACACAAAGAAACAAACCATGCAGCAAGTAAAATATTGTTACTGTAATTAATTTACCAGCTAAGACTGAAAATCTTAAAATGAACTAATATTAAAATGAATCTCACCGTATAGATAGCTAAATTTAGCTCTTCTTCATAATCTGACACAAACACAGAAACAACTGCTACTTTTGTTAGTCACATTTTACATTTTAAAATAAAGGACACTGGATACACAGCACATAATCATCAGAAGAATCTAGTCAGCTTGACTTACACCTGAAATCACAATTCAAAGTCAAAACAGATGGCAGTGCAATTATGTTTCTTTCAATACAAAATTACCACTTTTTATTTATAATTATAAGTTATTCATAGAGAGATAGATAAATAGATACTTTATAATGATATTATAAACTAATTATAACACTATAACCAATTAGTCGGGGTGTCTCTGTAATTTACTGTAACAGAAGAGTCTGCTTAATGACAGCTAACATTCAGAGATTCTAGAGAGACATCTCCAAGTTTATATTATGACAAAAAAAGACAACACGAGTTTCTATGATTTTTCTCCTTATTAGTAAAAACCATCCAAAACCAAATAAGGGGGGTGATACACGTTTCAAATAACTTCGCTAATAATATCAGAAGAGAAAGCAGCTTACACTTGACTGGTTGTGGATTCTGTTGTTTTCTTCTTGGCATCTTCCAGTTAACGTAGCCTTTTTATTTTCAACCTCCTCTGGATTCCCTCGAAAACAATCAACTCATTCTCCAAAGTATCCTTTAAAAGCATTGACATAACACACGTTACTGACATGCACGTCAACACAGATACACGGCGCATCTAGGAGCTAACTTGCTAATCTTACAGTGGCATAGACTCGCGTCATTTACAGCAAATAAAATATGTAACGTTATTAAACTCGAGATCTACAGAATGCGTGTGTGTGTTCTGAACTGCATGGCTATTTCCGCCCAGCGATATGTCGCCTACCACACACATCTAAAAACTCAACTCCAGCTATATTGTCAAGCTCAGCAGATGTCATAAATATACCTGCTCTTTCTGGCTGACTCGGTAAACAACTAACGGTTTCAGTCGAGGCAAAACAGCGTCTGACGGTGCGCTACTGCTCTCAGTCCGCCATTCCGTAACACATCCACCACAAAGAAAGGCAATTAATGCTCTTTTTTTCATAACTTAATTGATTTCCAAATTGCCATTGTATTCATTTTCTTCCGCTACGTTGCGTATATCCGTTTTCCCAGTTACGCGTTTCCGGGGACATAAAGCCGCTCTATTTTTACATTTCTATTTTTATGGAATATTGTGGGCGCAATAATATGAATAATTCTTACCTATTATATTATATTATATTATATTATATTATATTATATTATATTATATTATATTATGCAGCAACGATCATTGTAATATTTTCTTTCTATAGAGGTCGGGATCGTTGCGTCACGTCGCAATGCATTGTGGGAATCGCGGTACAGAAGTAGATGTACTGTATAGTAGGCATTAGGTAACGTTGGTCATTTGGTCATTAATTTTGATTATTTTTTGGAAAATGGTTCAGTATTGCTGTATTGTGACCTGCTGTAATCGGTTTCATGATCGACAGGGCAAACGCCTCGTGAATCATATTAGTTTTCAACATTTTCCTACTTGGAAAAAAAACACAAGGTGTCTGAAATCACCAAGATGCGTCAGATGGCTTGGGTCACCACTGTACGGAGGGAAACCATCACCTTCGATAATATTATAATACATAGTTATGGTGAGACATGTTGTGTATGGTCTCTCTCTCTCTCGCACATACACACACACAAACTCAGACACAAACACATTACGTTTTCTCTAGTTTTTGGCCAGTAAGGGAGTCAGTTTAGTGTCTGTATTTTTTGTTTAAACATTTTCTTTTGACCCAATCCTGAACTTAATTTGCTTTTTGATATTTTTGTGCTGACTGTATTTAACAAATTTGAAACAACTTGTTTAAAAAAAATAAAAAACTGGAACGAACTTCAAAATAGGAAGTAAGCGTCTTGTTTTGGTGAATGGTGGGTTGTGTCTGAGGTGAATGTTCGTCAATATTATACCGGATTACAGAACTACCGGAGGAAAACAGTGGATTTTTGCAAGTATGATAGGTGAGTAATTACTCCTGAAGTGTAACAAACCCGCATAGACAAGCTTCATAGCTCGCAGAATCTGATAAGTGTGTGTGTGTGTGTCACCACTGATGCTTGGTTAATGTTAACATTTCCTTAGTGAAAAAGATTGTTTTCTCCACGTTTAATTTGCAGATCCATTTATGATCTGCAGGTGAGCCTCCAGTGACTTTTTGAAAAGTGAAAGTGACATTTTTAAATTGATCGGAGGTGTAAGCGCTCACTCCACAGACCCGGTAGGATAAATTATCAGGGAAACTGAGGCTTGGTAAACTTTCATGTGTTCATAGGGATCGATTCCGCCTACAACCTCTTTTTTTTTTTTAAGTAGCGTTGTTTGGCTTCATTATTAAGTTTGTCCGTATAGGTATAGGCAACTTTTTTGACTCGTTCTATAACTTTTTCTGGATACTGGCTATTATCTTATTACAAACCTGCTTTGCGATACCTCTAAAATGGCCGCCGTTACCCACAATGCACCATTCCATGACGTCTACGCCCGAGCTCTATACTATTCTTGCTGTAGCAAAAGTCTGTTGTACCACAGTCCATTATACAAAGTTGTCGTCCTAATTATTATTAACTATTATATTAAAATTATAATAGTAATACACACACACACACACACACACACACACACACACACACACACGCACATACACATTTAATGCCATTTGTGTGTGTGTGTACAAACAAGAACAGATAAACGGGTACTGTTTCTTTACCAAATGGCATTAAATGTGTTTCGTGTAAGTGATTCTACGTCATGCCATCGATTGGGATCACTGCAGTAGGCAGCTCTCTCTCTCTCCCGCAGGCCATTACTAGCTCTCAAGCAGCAGGCGCCGCCGGTGTACAGACTCAGAGGAGGGAACCTCGGGGTTCGGGGGATCTCCTCGCCAACGTCATGCGGCGAATCTCTCGGACCACAGGAGTCCAGAAAACGCTGAAAGACACGCAAATAGGCGACGTTTTACAGCAGTGGGAGGAGCCACGAGAGCCTGCGCGTCCTCAGCCGTTCAGTGGGAGGAGCCACGCGGTGGTGCTGAGCTGATAACGCACTGAGCGGAGGGAGGTAAGAGACCGATTTCTTTAAATTATTGTGCGTTATCTTTTAGATAAAGGATGTTTTTCTCTGCCTCCGTCTGTCTATTATAAGCGGAATTTAAGCATACAAGTATATTATTTGGCAGGGGTGAACGGCAATACGTAATAACCTTGCCACTCCCTGCAGTGCTGTTCTACCCTGGTCAGACCTTCTGATTAATTATTACAAATTCGGTTCTTAGACACCGAATTTTAGTTCATGAAATTTAAAGCAGAGCTAAACAGACATATTTCAGCATAATCTAGAGGTCGTGCATGTGATTCTGTACGTAAATAGCTACATGTATCATAAAGGTCCGTACTGTATCATTAAAGTATCAGTTGGTGTAAATGCCGGATCACTGATGCGCTCGTGGCCCAGAAATGTGGAGGTGTGTCCTCATATCGCGTCCTAAACGGTATTGCCACGATGCTTTGCTGATGAGAGTTATATTAGTCAGTCAGGGTGTTAATGGGATCCCCTCCCTCTTCAGAAGAGCCTGATATAATTGTAAACAAAGCTATGATAACATTACATTCGGCCTTTGATATTTTTGGGTTGCCAAGTTGTTGCCCAACTTTGCTTAGTGTGGTTAAACAAGAAAACTGTTGAGTGCATGTCCAGGAATAGTCCTGGGAACGGAGAGAAAAGAAAACACACCGAAGCCAATCCAAAGATCTCAGCCACAGGATTTTGCTCTATGGCCAGAGAAGCTATAAAACAGATTTGAGCTTTGCCTCATCACTGAGGCCCACTGGGATACTGCAATATACATGATAAAAGGATTTATTTTCCATATATGCAAGAGACTGCTGGTGAGTATTATATTAGATAATAATGATATGCAATTAGATTATCCATGTTGCCTGGCTATAAAACATAATTTTAAAGCAGAATGTCCAGATGCATTCTGGAATAATTTTAATGTGTCATGTAATGCATTAAAATCAAGCTTTTTATTCTCACAGCCTTCATTATAACGCCCTTTCTTCATGCTTAACAGTTGGTCCAGTTGCATTTTAAAACCCTGCTTGTCAGCGTGTTGAATGACCTTGGTATTATATGTCTTTCCTCTTTATTGGTTTCTGTTCTGTTGAGTAATGGGGCAGTCTAAGACAAGAAACAGACCCTCACTTTAATTACGTAATGCTGCCAGAGGGGGCTGATGCTGCTTATCTGAGATCAAAATATTGATCTTTACAGGATCTTTAGGTTTCTTGCCGAGGGATTTAATAAGTATTTCTTAAGACTTTTCTCGACATTGTTTTTAGCAAGGTTAAGTGTAAGAAATGTAGTTATTATGAAGACCCATTACGACAAGAAGAATAAGTCATTGATTTTCTCATATTACCATTTTTTTTCTAATGACCATAATGCTTAAAGTACTGCTTTTTACCAAGCATCTTAATATTTTATTTTTTAAATATTATTATAAATTTTAAATATGATTTATTTTTTTATGTTTAATTTAATTCACAGGTTTTTTAGATTTACTGGTAGACCTCAAAAGCTGTCAAAGCTGTCTTTGTAATGCCTGAACGAGATCGATCCTCGTGATTATGTGCTTTCTTTTTTTTTTTTTATTCTTGAATCATTTAGTGGTTTGTATGCTTAGACAGCAAAAGAGCTGAACAGCTTGTCAAATGCAGTGTTATTTTAGCATAGTTTATGTACGATTGTACTACTTTTATATCATATTTTGATTCATTTTTTATTTGTATATTTTCTGTTTTCACTAGTTTACAGTAGTTTAAATGTTAGTCATTTTGTTTTATGCTTTGGTCATTTTTATTAGTTAATAAATTAACTTACATTATAAATTACATAATTCTATTTAGCCTTCTTATTCCAGTTAAAGTTAAGTAATTAACAGTTAAGTAATTCTAATATTTAGAAAGTTTTCCCTCTAGTATTTATATATATATTTCATCTTTTCAGTTTTCACTTTTTAATAGTTTTAGTTTTAGTGCTAGTAAACAATACTAGCACTGGTCAACTGAGATCAGATTTTAAAGCTAGATACAGTTTTGTCTGTTCAATTTTGAAACGCTTGAACGTGATGTTCCTCTGTAATGATGTTAGCTGGTGTGGTGTCTGCCAGGTGCATCACTGTCCATCTTAAACGTCTGGTTCACCACAAGAGTGTTTCTTTTCAAAGAGGGTTGCATTAAGAATTGAAAGAAAAACCCCCACCCCCACACTGGAGCCTCCGAATCCTTCCATAGGGAAAAGAAGTGAGTCTGGACTATATATCGTCTGTCTGACACCTCCTTCTCCATTACATGTTTGACTGTTGATATGAGTGTAATAGTGTGTGGTCCAGTTGCGAGATTCATTTCACACGATCATGTATCGGGATAAAATAGAGCTTAGACTTCTCCGTTCCACGCAGCTACGTTACTCCATAGCACACAATAACTCCCCTCTCAGTCAAAGCATGCAGTACACAGGTGTCTTTGTGTGTGGGTGGAATACAAGCCAGGAATAATCAAGGTCTTTGGAAACCATCTTTTTGTAGCTTAATTTAATGCTGTCTACACCTGGCTTGGAACTAGAGGGACAAGAGTGGAAATAGTTTTATAAGGCTGATTCTTTTTATAAATTGTTTGCGGGGTCAATGATGGTGATGCCTCATCTTTGTCCAGATCTGTTCATTAATTCATTAAGAATTCAGTTCATTGATACAGTGACTTGAATACACTTTTCTTATATAAATATTTGTTTAATTTAGGAATATAGTTCAGTTTGTAAAATGTCAAATGTGAATAATTTTCAGCAAAAAGCTGATAAGTAAAGCTTTGCAATCACAGGAATAAATTACATTTTTGTAAAAAATAATTAAACAGAAAATAGTTATTTAAAAATTTTAATAATATTTTTTAATTAATAATGACTTTTTAATCAAATAAATGCAGCCTGGTGAGCATAAATAATGTAATTCAAAAATATTTTAAAAATCTTACTGACCCCAAAGTTTAAGTGGATGTGCACTGAGAGATGTTTTCTGCAACAATTCTTACTTCACAACTCATAAATCTGTTTATGTTTTTTCCCTTTCAGGATGAACATTTGTGGTGATTTGGGTATAACTGAAGGAAACAGAAAACATTTCATGTGAGAAGAAAACAATGATGACCTTAATCAGGGAACTCTGTTGTGGAAAATTTTCGTACTCTCTCACAATGGTCTCTCTGCCTGTGTTCAGCGTCAGACCATAAGCAACAAACAGGAACACACAACAAAAGGGGCCCGATCCGCTCATGCTGTTTGGCTGGACTGTTCCAGCTCTGTACAATGAAGAGACCCAAGCAAGCAGTCACAGTCTCTCAGTTTTCTCAGCTTCTTCAGCCGAAAGCCCAAATCTGACCCCAAGATTGAGAAGCCCACCGGGACTTTGAACAAGGAGGAAGTGGCCATTACTCTCACACCCAATGAGCATGAGCATGTGGAACAAGTAAGACCACATCTACATTTATTCTGTAACCCGTTTCAGTTTAATTTCTGTATTCTGGAAGCAGCTTGGAGTAATGCTTCATTTCACCTGGTAGACACTTTATCATCTTACTTCTTTTCAGAAACATCACGCTCAGTCAGTCATGCCCCCTCAGATTGTTGATCGAGAAAGAAAGACAGAAAGAAAAAGAAAGAAGAAAGAAAGAAAGAAAGAAAGAAAGAAAGAAAGAAAGAAGAAGAAAGAAAGAAGAAAGAAAGTTTAATCTCACATGTCTAAAATTTGGTCATTCCAATCGGTTCACATATTCATTCACTTTAAACTGTCCTCATCTGTCAAACTTGTATGGCTTTGTCCCCATGGAACACCAAAGGAAATATTTATTAAAATGTGCAAGCTGCTCTTCTCCATACAATGAAATTAAATCTACCTTCACTGGACATTTGGGCCTTCGTATGGACCACTTTCAGTGGGGCACCAAAGTGTTCAAATATGACTGGAAGAATTATATCCATGACGTTCATATCCCTTCCCCTGAACCATTTTATCTAATTTGTTTTACTGGGAGTGTCTTCTTGTTCCTTTTGACAAGAAATAGAGTGGGTAGACTGTTATTTTATTATTAGATTAAAAACACACAATTTTCATCAAGCTACACTGAAAAAAAATATGGTAGCAGCATTTTAGGTTTTATGGATTTAATTTAAATTTACAGTAAAAAAAATTATTTATATTTAATTGTTTTATTTTTATTTTTATTTAATAATAATGTTAACATACCTACAGTGCATCCAGAGAGCACTTCACTTTTTTTCCGCATTTTGTTAAGTTACTGCCTTTTTCCAAAATGCATTAAGTTTATTATTTTCCTCAAATTCTACAAACAATACTCATAATGACAATGTTTGACATCTTTGCAAATTTATATAAAAAAAAATGAGGGGGAAACAATCTCATGTACATAAGTATTCACAGCCTTTGCTCAATACTTTGTTGACGCTCCTTTGGCACCAATTACAGCCTCAAATCTTTTTTGGAATGATGTGAAGAGATTTGATCATCTTCATTTGGCAGTTATTTTGCCATTCGTCTCCTCACCTCTTCACCTCTCAAGCTCTGTCAGGTTGGATGGAGGCAGACGCACATTTTCAGTT
>NW_020525198.1:0-50243 GCF_003368295.1 Carassius auratus | reverse complement strand
TCGATGCACTGCTAGCATTTCTAGACCAATGATGTGCCACATGTCAGATGGCGACCGCTCCACAGACCGCGGGCAGGGTGGCCACTCATGACCGCACCCCAACCGGTGAGGGACGCATCTGTCGCTAGCGTTACACGGCGACCAAGAGCTCCCAGCACCGGGCCCTGATTCAAGAACCAAGGTTTCTTCCATATGTCTAAGGCACGAAGGCATCGCCGCGTGACCTGAATAGTTCGGAAAAGGATTTCCCCTCGGGGAAACCCCTTGGTCTTGAGCCACCACTGAAGGGGCCTCATGTGCAGGAGACCAAAAGGTATCACGTTGGACGCAGCTGCCATGAGCCCTAACAGTCTCTGAAACTGCTTCACAGTGAGTGACTGGCCTTCTCTGACTC
Organism: Carassius auratus; assembly: GCF_003368295.1. Taxonomy (NCBI): domain Eukaryota; kingdom Metazoa; phylum Chordata; class Actinopteri; order Cypriniformes; family Cyprinidae; genus Carassius; species Carassius auratus. The sequence continues at coordinate 49,849 of NW_020525198.1, read as the reverse complement.
TCTTGACTGATGTGAGGATCGACTCGATCCGAGCAGGAGACATACGTGCCTGCATCGTGGTCGAATCCCATACTACGCCTAGATAGGTGGTTCTCTGAACTGGAGAAAGTACACTCTTCTTGGCATTCAGTCTCAAACCCAGCTCCCCCATGTGTGCGAGAACGACATCTCGATGTCGAACCGCCATCTGCTCTGATTGAGCTAAGATCAACCAATCGTCGATATAATTTAGAATGCGGATGCCCTGCATACGGAGGGGTACCAGAGCCGCATCTACACACTTCGTGAATGTGCGGGGTGAGAGTGCAAGGCCGAATGGAAGTACTCGATATTGATAAGCTTTGCCCCCGAAAGCGAACCTCAGAAACTTCCTGTGTTGTGGAAGGATGGATATGTGGAAGTATGCGTCTTTGAGATCTATCGTGACAAACCAGTCCTCGGATCTGATTTGAGCTACAACCTGTTTGACAGTAAGCATTTTGAACTTCAGTGACATAACTGAGAGGTTTAACTGACGTAGGTCTAAGATCGGACGCAACCCCCCATCCTTCTTTGGAACTATGAAATACCGGCTGTAGAACCCGGATTCCCTGTCTAGAGGAGGGACCACCTCGATGGCCTCCTTCCTTAATAGGGTATTCACTTCTTGTTCCATAACCAGAGCCTGCTGGGGGCCGACGACTGTCGGTGTAACCCCATTGAATTTCGGCGGTGGACGGCCGAATTGAATAGCGTAGCCTCTTTCTACTGTGTGCAGGACCCATTGAGAAACATTTGGCAGAAGTCTCCACGCTGCTCGAAAATGTACTAAGGGAATCAGTCTCTCGAGACTGATCTCTGGTGTAAGAGGCCCCCGAAGGGGAGGCGAGCTTCCCAGCTCCGCTACGCTCACGGGCGGAAATAACTGGGAGGGACGCTCGCGGGAGACCGCTGCGCCCTGAAACACTGGCAGGGTTGGCAGACCGGCCTCCGGAGGGTACCGGGGAGAGGCGGGCACCGTATACTGAGGTGGGAACCGCTCTGACCCCGTAGGGGCTACCCTCGAGGTCACTGGTAGCATGGCGTCAGGACCTCTTTGTCGAGGACTTCCTAGCTTCGATAATAGTACGAAGGTCTGATTTTAATCTAGGAGCCCCCGACTCAGAGCGTCGCTTAGACCCTCGGTCCCGGCGTGGGGGAGCACGAGTGGCGACGCTCTGCTTTTGAGCCTCGCGGTATGAGGAGCCTGCTAGTGGCGTGGGTATCTCCCGTCCAGATAACCCACAAGAGCGACGAGGGAGGAAACTCTGGAACGCCGCCGCCTGTTTACGGGCCTCCTGGAACCTGTCGACGACAGTATTGACTGTGTCGCCGAACAGGCCCGAGGCTTGGAGCGGGGCGTCCAGGAGGCAGAACCTGTCACGGTCTTTAATTTGGGACAGGTTCAGCCATAAATGCCTCTCCGCGGCCACCAAGGCTGCCATAGACCGCCCAATTGCGCGAGCGGTCTCTTTGGTGGCGCGGAGGGAGAGATCAGCGGTCCGTCTAAGCTCTGCAATATCGTCGGACTTGATCCCCTCTCCCTCGTCTACATCTCTCAACAGGTCGGCCTGATATGCTTGAAGGACGGCCATGGTGTGAAGGCACGCCCCTGCCTGACCTGCTGCCACATAGCCCTTGCCCACTAACCCTGATGTCGTTCTTAATGCTTTAGTAGGCAAGGCCGGAGCCTTCAGAGACGACGCCGAACCGGGTGACAGATAGCCCGCAAGCGTCTGTTCAACCCGTGGCATCGCTCTGTAACCACGCTCATCGAGCCCTGTCACATTCCCATAATACTGCGAATCAGGGCCGAAAAGACGGGTGGAATATGGATGTTTCCACGACCTCGCTATCTCATCATGGAGGTCGGGAAAAAAGGGAAGGCTCCGGGCTGGAGGTGGTTGTCTGGGCCTGAGATACCGCTCATCTAATTTACTTCTCTGCGGTTCATGTGATTTTTGTGGGGGCCAGTCTATTTTTAACTTCTCGACTGCGCGAGTAACCACCTCCAGCAGCTCCTCATACTGGGGCGAAAGGGGTGGCGAATCCCTGCCAACTGTCTCCACATCCACCTCATCAGACGAAGAGAGGTGGAGTGTCGACCCCTCGCCCTGGGCGGAAGAAACCGACGAGCGTGCTTCCGATCCCAGGGTTTGGGCGCCAGATCTAGCAGATGAGGAAGGAGATAAGGACGTGCCCGTCTCCATTCCCTCTGCCAGATCCACCTGCGAACCCCACGAGTGCAGCAGCCGCTCTGCCTCAGCAGAAGCGGGGCCAGAGCCGCGGGGAACGCTGGCGAAGGCTCCCTCCTCGAAGAGAGCCCTCCGGGATCGAAGCGCCCGCATTGGCAATCGTTCACAATGCGGGCAGTCGGCTCCCTCGAGAGCCGACTCAGCGTGCTCCGATCCCAGGCAAACCACGCATAAATCATGTGTGTCCCCAGCCGTGATGTAGCGCTGGCATGGAGGAACACACAGTTTATAGCGCGATTTGGTTTCGCCCTTCAAATGTCTCGTCTTAGCTTTAGACTTAGGCATCGTAGTCTAATGATACTGGACAGACAACAGTAAATAAGACTTACAAGACAGACTTATGAACATGCACACACAGAGCGCTTGCTGAAAGACGCGAAGCTGAAGCCAGCTGCGTGGCACGTGCCTTTATAGCTTCCTGGTCGCTACGTCACCCCGTCCGTGACGTCACGCTCTTCCATTGAACTGATTGCACACGATATTCAGAGTTGTTCTTGCCAAAGGCGTTCCCCAAATGCGATCGACGCAGCTCGAGTTCCCGAAGAGGAACTAATGTTAGGACTTCAATGATCAAGATTGTCAGTTTACAGCTTTCTGAGTCCAGTAATGTTGAAATAGTGTTTCTGTTCAAATGAAGTGAAATCAAGCCCAAATCTGCTCAAAAGCTTTTCTCTCTATTAGAGAAAGCTGTTTCATTCAGTATTCAGTGCAAATCTTGCCAAACTGAAACATGCTTATGCCTTATGAAATACAATGTTTTCTGCAATGCTGTAAGACAGTTTTTAATGTGTTAGAAGTTATATGCACAAAAACTTATGTTAGGACTTCAATGATCAAGATTGTCAGTTTACAGCTTTCTGAGTCCAGTAATGTTGAAATAGTGTTTCTGTTCAAATGAAGTGAAATCAAGCCCAAATCTGCTCAAAAGCTTTTCTCTCTATTAGAGAAAGCTGTTTCATTCAGTATTCAGTGCAAATCTTGCCAAACTGAAAGATGCTTATGCCTTATGAAATACAATGTTTTCTGCAATGCTGTAAGACAGTTTTTAATGTGTTAGAAGTTATATGCACAAAAACTTATGTTAGGACTTCAATGATCAAGATTGTCAGTTTACAGCTTTCTGAGTCCAGTAATGCTGAAATAGTGTTTCTGTTCAAATGAAGTGAAATCAAGCCCAAATCTGCTCAAAAGCTTTTCTCTCTATTAGAGAAAGCTGTTTCATTCAGTATTCAGTGCAAATCTTGCCAAACTGAAACATGCTTATGCCTTATGAAATACAATGTTTTCTGCAATGCTGTAAGACAGTTTTTAATGTGTTAGAAGTTATATGCACAAAAACTTATGTTAGGACTTCAATGATCAAGATTGTCAGTTTACAGCTTTCTGAGTCCAGTAATGTTGAAATAGTGCTTCTGTTCAAATGAAGTGAAATCAAGCCCAAATCTGCTCAAAAGCTTTTCTCTCTATTAGAGAAAGCTGTTTCATTCAGTATTCAGTGCAAATCTTGCCAAACTGAAAGATGCTTATGCCTTATGAAATACAATGTTTTCTGCAATGCTGTAAGACAGTTTTTAATGTGTTAGAAGTTATATGCACAAAAACTTATGTTAGGACTTCAATGATCAAGATTGTCAGTTTACAGCTTTCTGAGTCCAGTAATGTTGAAATAGTGTTTCTGTTCAAATGAAGTGAAATCAAGCCCAAATCTGCTCAAAAGCTTTTCTCTCTATTAGAGAAAGCTGTTTCATTCAGTATTCAGTGCAAATCTTGCCAAACTGAAACATGCTTATGCCTTATGAAATACAATGTTTTCTGCAATGCTGTAAGACAGTTTTTAATGTGTTAGAAGTTATATGCACAAAAACTTATGTTAGGACTTCAATGATCAAGATTGTCAGTTTACAGCTTTCTGAGTCCAGTAATGTTGAAATAGTGTTTCTGTTCAAATGAAGTGAAATCAAGCCCAAATCTGCTCAAAAGCTTTTCTCTCTATTAGAGAAAGCTGTTTCATTCAGTATTCAGTGCAAATCTTGCCAAACTGAAAGATGCTTATGCCTTATGAAATACAATGTTTTCTGCAATGCTGTAAGACAGTTTTTAATGTGTTAGAAGTTATATGCACAAAAACTTATGTTAGGACTTCAATGATCAAGATTGTCAGTTTACAGCTTTCTGAGTCCAGTAATGTTGAAATAGTGTTTCTGTTCAAATGAAGTGAAATCAAGCCCAAATCTGCTCAAAAGCTTTTCTCTCTATTAGAGAAAGCTGTTTCATTCAGTATTCAGTGCAAATCTTGCCAAACTGAAACATGCTTATGCCTTATGAAATACAATGTTTTCTGCAATGCTGTAAGACAGTTTTTAATGTGTTAGAAGTTATATGCACAAAAACTTATGTTAGGACTTCAATGATCAAGATTGTCAGTTTACAGCTTTCTGAGTCCAGTAATGTTGAAATAGTGTTCTGTTCAAATGAAGTGAAATCAAGCCCAAATCTGCTCAAAAGCTTGTCTCTCTATTAGAGAAAGCTGTTTCATTCAGTATTCAGTGCAAATCTTGCCAAACTGAAAGATGCTTATGCCTTATGAAATACAATGTTTTCTGCAATGCTGTAAGACAGTTTTTAATGTGTTAGAAGTTATATGCACAAAAACTTATGTTAGGACTTCAATGATCAAGATTGTCAGTTTACAGCTTTCTGAGTCCAGTAATGTTGAAATAGTGTTTCTGTTCAAATGAAGTGAAATCAAGCCCAAATCTGCTCAAAAGCTTTTCTCTCTATTAGAGAAAGCTGTTTCATTCAGTATTCAGTGCAAATCTTGCCAAACTGAAAGATGCTTATGCCTTATGAAATACAATGTTTTCTGCAATGCTGTAAGACAGTTTTTAATGTGTTAGAAGTTATATGCACAAAAACTAATGTTAGGACTTCAATGATCAAGATTGTCAGTTTACAGCTTTCTGAGTCCAGTAATGTTGAAATAGTGTTTCTGTTCAAATGAAGTGAAATCAAGCCCAAATCTGCTCAAAAGCTTTTCTCTCTATTAGAGAAAGCTGTTTCATTCAGTATTCAGTGCAAATCTTGCCAAACTGAAAGATGCTTATGCCTTATGAAATACAATGTTTTCTGCAATGCTGTAAGACAGTTTTTAATGTGTTAGAAGTTATATGCACAAAAACTTATGTTAGGACTTCAATGATCAAGATTGTCAGTTTACAGCTTTCTGAGTCCAGTAATGTTGAAATAGTGTTCTGTTCAAATGAAGTGAAATCAAGCCCAAATCTGCTCAAAAGCTTGTCTCTCTATTAGAGAAAGCTGTTTCATTCAGTATTCAGTGCAAATCTTGCCAAACTGAAAGATGCTTATGCCTTATGAAATACAATGTTTTCTGCAATGCTGTAAGACAGTTTTTAATGTGTTAGAAGTTATATGCACAAAAACTTATGTTAGGACTTCAATGATCAAGATTGTCAGTTTACAGCTTTCTGAGTCCAGTAATGTTGAAATAGTGTTCTGTTCAAATGAAGTGAAATCAAGCCCAAATCTGCTCAAAAGCTTGTCTCTCTATTAGAGAAAGCTGTTTCATTCAGTATTCAGTGCAAATCTTGCCAAACTGAAAGATGCTTATGCCTTATGAAATACAATGTTTTCTGCAATGCTGTAAGACAGTTTTTAATGTGTTAGAAGTTATATGCACAAAAACTTATGTTAGGACTTCAATGATCAAGATTGTCAGTTTACAGCTTTCTGAGTCCAGTAATGTTGAAATAGTGCTTCTGTTCAAATGAAGTGAAATCTAGCCCAAATCTGCTCAAAAGCTTGTCTCTCTATTAGAGAAAGCTGTTTCATTCAGTATTCAGTGCAAATCTTGCCAAACTGAAACATGCTTATGTCTTATGAAATACAAATGTTTTCTGCAATGCTGTAAGACAGTTTTTAATGTGTTAGAAGTTATATGCACAAAAACTAATGTTAGGACTTCAATGATCAAGATTGTCAGTTTACAGCTTTCTGAGTCCAGTAATGTTGAAATAGTGCTTCTGTTCAAATGAAGTGAAATCAAGCCCAAATCTGCTCAAAAGCTTGTCTCTCTATTAGAGAAAGCTGTTTCATTCAGTATTCAGTGCAAATCTTGCCAAACTGATAGATGCTTATGCCTTATGAAATACAATGTTTTCTGCAATGCTGTAAGACAGTTTTTAATGTGTTAGAAGTTATATGCACAAAAACTAATGTTAGGACTTCAATGATCAAGATTGTCAGTTTACAGCTTTCTGAGTCCAGTAATGCTGAAATAGTGCTTCTGTTCAAATGAAGTGAAATCAAGCCCAAATCTGCTCAAAAGCTTGTCTCTCTATTAGAGAAAGCTGTTTCATTCAGTATTCAGTGCAAATCTTGCCAAACTGATAGATGCTTATGCCTTATGAAATACAATGTTTTCTGCAATGCTGTAAGACAGTTTTTAATGTGTTAGAAGTTATATGCACAAAAACTTATGTTAGGACTTCAATGATCAAGATTGTCAGTTTACAGCTTTCTGAGTCCAGTAATGTTGAAATAGTGCTTCTGTTCAAATGAAGTGAAATCTAGCCCAAATCTGCTCAAAAGCTTGTCTCTCTATTAGAGAAAGCTGTTTCATTCAATATTCAGTGCAAATCTTGCCAAACTGAAACATGCTTATGTCTTATGAAATAAAATGTTTTCTGCAATGCTGTAAGACAGTTTTTAATGTGTTAGAAGTTATATGCACAAAAACTAATGTTAGGACTTCAATGATCAAGATTGTCAGTTTACAGCTTTCTGAGTCCAGTAATGTTGAAATAGTGCTTCTGTTCAAATGAAGTGAAATCAAGCCCAAATCTGCTCAAAAGCTTGTCTCTCTATTAGAGAAAGCTGTTTCATTCAGTATTCAGTGCAAATCTTGCCAAACTGAAAGATGCTTATGCCTTATGAAATACAATGTTTTCTGCAATGCTGTAAGACAGTTTTTAATGTGTTAGAAGTTATATGCACAAAAACTTATGTTAGGACTTCAATGATCAAGATTGTCAGTTTACAGCTTTCTGAGTCCAGTAATGTTGAAATAGTGCTTCTGTTCAAATGAAGTGAAATCAAGCCCAAATCTGCTCAAAAGCTTGTCTCTCTATTAGAGAAAGCTGTTTCATTCAGTATTCAGTGCAAATCTTGCCAAACTGAAAGATGCTTATGCCTTATGAAATACAATGTTTTCTGCAATGCTGTAAGACAGTTTTTAATGTGTTAGAAGTTATATGCACAAAAACTTATGTTAGGACTTCAATGATCAAGATTGTCAGTTTACAGCTTTCTGAGTCCAGTAATGTTGAAATAGTGTTTCTGTTCAAATGAAGTGAAATCAAGCCCAAATCTGCTCAAAAGCTTTCTCTCTATTAGAGAAAGCTGTTTCATTCAGTATTCAGTGCAAATCTTGCCAAACTGAAACATGCTTATGCCTTATGAAATACAATGTTTTCTGCAATGCTGTAAGACAGTTTTTAATGTGTTAGAAGTTATATGCACAAAAACTAATGTTAGGACTTCAATGATCAAGATTGTCAGTTTACAGCTTTCTGAGTCCAGTAATGTTGAAATAGTGCTTCTGTTCAAATGAAGTGAAATCAAGCCCAAATCTGCTCAAAAGCTTTCTCTCTATTAGAGAAAGCTGTTTCATTCAGTATTCAGTGCAAATCTTGCCAAACTGATAGAGCTTATGCCTTATGAAATACAATGTTTTCTGCAATGCTGTAAGACAGTTTTTAATGTGTTAGAAGTTATATGCACAAAAACTAATGTTAGGACTTCAATGATCAAGATTGTCAGTTTACAGCTTTCTGAGTCCAGTAATGTTGAAATAGTGCTTCTGTTCAAATGAAGTGAAATCAAGCCCAAATCTGCTCAAAAGCTTTTCTCTCTATTAGAGAAAGCTGTTTCATTCAGTATTCAGTGCAAATCTTGCCAAACTGAAAGATGCTTATGCCTTATGAAATACAATGTTTTCTGCAATGCTGTAAGACAGTTTTTAATGTGTTAGAAGTTAAATGCACAAAAACTTATGTTAGGACTTCAATGATCAAGATTGTCAGTTTACAGCTTTCTGAGTCCAGTAATGTTGAAATAGTGCTTCTGTTCAAATGAAGTGAAATCAAGCCCAAATCTGCTCAAAAGCTTTTCTCTCTATTAGAGAAAGCTGTTTCATTCAGTATTCAGTGCAAATCTTGCCAAACTGATAGATGCTTATGCCTTATGAAATACAATGTTTTCTGCAATGCTGTAAGACAGTTTTTAATGTGTTAGAAGTTATATGCACAAAAACGTATGTTAGGACTTCAATGATCAAGATTGTCAGTTTACAGCTTTCTGAGTCCAGTAATGTTAAATAGTGCTTCTGTTCAAATGAAGTGAAATCTAGCCCAAATCTGCTCAAAAGCTTGTCTCTCTATTAGAGAAAGCTGTTTCATTCAGTATTCAGTGCAAATCTTGCCAAACTGAAACATGCTTATGTCTTATGAATACAAATGTTTTCTGCAATGCTGTAAGACAGTTTTTAATGTGTTAGAAGTTATATGCACAAAAACTAATGTTAGGACTTCAATGATCAAGATTGTCAGTTTACAGCTTTCTGAGTCCAGTAATGTTGAAATAGTGCTTCTGTTCAAATGAAGTGAAATCAAGCCCAAATCTGCTCAAAAGCTTTTCTCTCTATAGAGAAAGCTGTTTCATTCAGTATTCAGTGCAAATCTTGCCAAACTGATAGATGCTTATGCCTTATGAAATACAATGTTTTCTGCAATGCTGTAAGACAGTTTTTAATGTGTTAGAAGTTATATGCACAAAAACTAATGTTAGGACTTCAATGATCAAGATTGTCAGTTTACAGCTTTCTGAGTCCAGTAATGCTGAAATAGTGCTTCTGTTCAAATGAAGTGAAATCAAGCCCAAATCTGCTCAAAAGCTTGTCTCTCTATTAGAGAAAGCTGTTTCATTCAGTATTCAGTGCAAATCTTGCCAAACTGAAACATGCTTATGCCTTATGAAATACAATGTTTTCTGCAATGCTGTAAGACAGTTTTTAATGTGTTAGAAGTTATATGCACAAAAACTAATGTTAGGACTTCAATGATCAAGATTGTCAGTTTACAGCTTTCTGAGTCCAGTAATGCTGAAATAGTGCTTCTGTTCAAATGAAGTGAAATCTAGCCCAAATCTGCTCAAAAGCTTGTCTCTCTATTAGAGAAAGCTGTTTCATTCAATATTCAGTGCAAATCTTGCCAAACTGAAACATGCTTATGTCTTATGAAATACAATGTTTTCTGCAATGCTGTAAGACAGTTTTTAATGTGTTAGAAGTTATATGCACAAAAACTTATGTTAGGACTTCAATGATCAAGATTGTCAGTTTACAGCTTTCTGAGTCCAGTAATGCTGAAATAGTGCTTCTGTTCAAATGAAGTGAAATCAAGCCCAAATCTGCTCAAAAGCTTGTCTCTCTATTAGAGAAAGCTGTTTCATTCAGTATTCAGTGCAAATCTTGCCAAACTGAAACATGCTTATGTCTTATGAAATACAATGTTTTCTGCAATGCTGTAAGACAGTTTTTAATGTGTTAGAAGTTATATGCACAAAAACTAATGTTAGGACTTCAATGATCAAGATTGTCAGTTTACAGCTTTCTGAGTCCAGTAATGTTGAAATAGTGTTCTGTTCAAATGAAGTGAAATCAAGCCCAAATCTGCTCAAAAGCTTTTCTCTCTATTAGAGAAAGCTGTTTCATTCAGTATTCAGTGCAAATCTTGCCAAACTGAAAGATGCTTATGCCTTATGAAATACAATGTTTTCTGCAATGCTGTAAGACAGTTTTTAATGTGTTAGAAGTTATATGCACAAAAACTTATGTTAGGACTTCAATGATCAAGATTGTCAGTTTACAGCTTTCTGAGTCCAGTAATGTTGAAATAGTGCTTCTGTTCAAATGAAGTGAAATCAAGCCCAAATCTGCTCAAAAGCTTGTCTCTCTATATAGAAAGCTGTTTCATTCAGTATTCAGTGCAAATCTTGCCAAACTGAAAGATGCTTATGCCTTATGAAATACAATGTTTTCTGCAATGCTGTAAGACAGTTTTTAATGTGTTAGAAGTTATATGCACAAAAACTTATGTTAGGACTTCAATGATCAAGATTGTCAGTTTACAGCTTTCTGAGTCCAGTAATGTTGAAATAGTGCTTCTGTTCAAATGAAGTGAAATCAAGCCCAAATCTGCTCAAAAGCTTGTCTCTCTATTAGAGAAAGCTGTTTCATTCAGTATTCAGTGCAAATCTTGCCAAACTGAAAGATGCTTATGCCATATGAAATACAATGTTTTCTGCAATGCTGTAAGACAGTTTTTAATGTGTTAGAAGTTATATGCACAAAAACTTATGTTAGGACTGCAATGATCAAGATTGTCAGTTTACAGCTTTCTGAGTCCAGTAATGTTGAAATAGTGCTTCTGTTCAAATGAAGTGAAATCAAGCCCAAATCTGCTCAAAAGCTTGTCTCTCTATTAGAGAAAGCTGTTTCATTCAATATTCAGTGCAAATCTTGCCAAACTGAAACATGCTTATGTCTTATGAAATAAAATGTTTTCTGCAATGCTGTAAGACAGTTTTTAATGTGTTAGAAGTTATATGCACAAAAACTTATGTTAGGACTTCAATGATCAAGATTGTCAGTTTACAGCTTTCTGAGTCCAGTAATGCTGAAATAGTGCTTCTGTTCAAATGAAGTGAAATCTAGCCCAAATCTGCTCAAAAGCTTGTCTCTCTATTAGAGAAAGCTGTTTCATTCAGTATTCAGTGCAAATCTTGCCAAACTGAAACATGCTTATGTCTTATGAAATAAAATGTTTTCTGCAATGCTGTAAGACAGTTTTTAATGTGTTAGAAGTTATATGCACAAAAACTAATGTTAGGACTTCAATGATCAAGATTGTCAGTTTACAGCTTTCTGAGTCCAGTAATGTTGAAATAGTGCTTCTGTTCAAATGAAGTGAAATCAAGCCCAAATCTGCTCAAAAGCTTTTCTCTCTATTAGAGAAAGCTGTTTCATTCAGTATTCAGTGCAAATCTTGCCAAACTGAAAGATGCTTATGCCTTATGAAATACAATGTTTACTGCAATGCTGTAAGACAGTTTTTAATGTGTTAGAAGTTATACGCACAAAAACTTATGTTAGGACTTCAATGATCAAGATTGTCAGTTTACAGCTTTCTGAGTCCAGTAATGTTGAAATAGTGCTTCTGTTCAAATGAAGTGAAATCAAGCCCAAATCTGCTCAAAAGCTTGTCTCTCTAATATAGAAAGCTGTTTCATTCAGTATTCAGTGCAAATCTTGCCAAACTGAAAGATGCTTATGCCATATGAAATACAATGTTTTCTGCAATGCTGTAAGACAGTTTTTAATGTGTTAGAAGTTATATGCACAAAAACTTATGTTAGGACTTCAATGATCAAGATTGTCAGTTTACAGCTTTCTGAGTCCAGTAATGTTGAAATAGTGCTTCTGTTCAAATGAAGTGAAATCAAGCCCAAATCTGCTCAAAAGCTTGTCTCTCTATTAGAGAAAGCTGTTTCATTCAGTATTCAGTGCAAATCTTGCCAAACTGAAAGATGCTTATGCCATATGAAATACAATGTTTTGGCAATGCTGTAAGACAGTTTTTAATGTGTTAGAAGTTATATGCACAAAAACTTATGTTAGGACTTCAATGATCAAGATTGTCAGTTTACAGCTTTCTGAGTCCAGTAATGTTGAAATAGTGCTTCTGTTCAAATGAAGTGAAATCAAGCCCAAATCTGCTCAAAAGCTTGTCTCTCTATTAGAAAAAGCTGTTTCATTCAATATTCAGTGCAAATCTTGCCAAACTGAAAGATGCTTATGCCTTATGAAATACAATGTTTTCTGCAATGCTGTAAGACAATTTTTAATGTGTTAGAAGTTATATGCACAAAAACTTATGTTAGGACTTCAATGATCAAGATTGTCAGTTTACAGCTTTCTGAGTCCAGTAATGTTGAAATAGTGCTTCTGTTCAAATGAAGTGAAATCTAGCCCAAACCTGCTCAAAAGCTTGTCTATCTAATAGAGAAAGCTGTTTCATTCAATATTCAGTGCAAATCTTGCCAAACTGAAAGATGCTTATGCCTTATGAAATACAATGTTTTCTGCAATGCTGTAAGACCGTTTTTAATGTGTTAGAAGTTATATGCACAAAAACTTATGTTAGGACTTCAATGATCAAGATTGTCAGTTTACAGCTTTCTGAGTCCAGTAATGTTGAAATAGTGCTTCTGTTCAAATGAAGTGAAATCTAGCATAAATCTGCTCAAAAGCTTGTCTCTCTATTAGAAAAAGCTGTTTCATTCAATATTCAGTGCAAATCTTGCCAACCTGAAAGATGCTTATGCCTTATGAAATACAATGTTCCCTTTCGAAGGGAACTTCGACAATACGTCAACGACGCTATGGGGAACGCCTCAGGTGTGACAGGTGTCTGAAATCAAATATCAACTCACAGCAATCATGCTGACCGGCGACAGCCGTGAATCATCAGCTTGAATGATGAGCGTGCGACCTGGATATAAAAAGGGCGCCTTGAAACCATGACAATATCCTTTTCGTCTTCAGGGACTGTTTTGTCTGATTTAAACGTCTGCTTACAGCGAAAATGAGACGCACATCTAAGGCAAGTCCTAAAAATTTCGTGAAATGTGCTGACCCGTGCCCAAGATATTTGTCGCCGGGTGACACTCACGAGATGTGTGTGTACTGTTTGGGTGAAGAGCACGCACGGGATGCTCTTGAGGGAGCGTCCTGTGCAAATTGTGAGCGTTTTCCCATGAGAACGCTCCGCTCTCGTCTGGCTCTCTTCTCGAGGGAAGAGAGTTCAGCGTCTGGTCCTCGCGGATCGGGTCCCGCTCGTGCCGAGGCAGAGCGGCGACGCGCTTCATGGGGCTCCCAGATGGAGCTCGCTGACGGTCTCGAGGGGGGCGTTAACCTCTCGGACGCGTCATCGGCTGACGAGAGTGAGCTGCAGGGGGATGACGGAGACTTTTCTCCTACTAATACTGCAGCGAGTGCTCTTCAGGCCGGGCAAGAGATGGCTGAGGAGGATGATTTAGATCCACAACCTCGTCAGCCATCCTGCCCCGTGTACGCAGAGTTGGTGGAAGTTATGGAGCGCGCCACTGACAAACTTCAGTTGCCATGGCGGCGCGCTCAGGGAGAGATCGTTCGCGGTCGTTTGGATGATCGGTTTCTCCCTGAACATAGACCACCAGCTCAGCAGAGCCTTCCATTCCTTCCTGATCTCCATTCAGAGATCGAGAGGGCATGGAAGAAACCGTACTCTGCCCGTATTCATCGACATCAGCGGGGTAACTTCGCTGATGTTGAGGGGATCGGTGAGTACGGTTATGTGTCGATGCCGCCCGTTGACGAGACATTTGCGAACTGTCTCGTTTCTGGGCGGGTGTCGACACTAAAAGCTCCGACTCTGCCATCCAAGCCCCTTAAAACCACGGCTCGCTTGAATGGCAGAGCGTACACGGCAGCAGGTCAGGCTGGTGCTGCCCTTCATACCATGGCAGTGCTCCAAGCCTACCAAGCTGACCTGCTGCAGGATCTCGACCAGGGGGCAGGGCTGTCCCCTGAGGCGGTCGCTGAGTTGCGCCGGACCACAGATTTGTCCCTCCGGGCCACTAAACAGACTGCTGCCGCGATCGGCCGATCGATGGCGGCGATGGTGGCCACAGAGAGGCATCTGTGGCTCAACTTGGCTGATATCGGGGAGAAAGAAAAGTCCCTTCTCCTTGATTCACCAGTTTAGCCTGCTAAACTTTTTGGCACCTCCGTTGAGGCGGTGGTTGGGAAGTTTAGGGAGGCGAAGGCGCGCTCGGCTGCATTTAAGACCTGTATACCGCTGAGATCCGGGCCCCAGCCCAAGCAGGTGGGAGGACCTGGTCCGTCTTGGTCTGAGGACCGTAGGCAGGACCAGAGGTCTAGTGTCGCCTCTCGTGCCCCCCCTCCATAGAGGAGTAGGACACAGAGGAGGCGAGCCTCCCGCAAAAAGAGGGACTTAAGGGAGGTCATTCAGCACAAGCGCTGCAACGCTCAGCGGAAGTAGGGTCTGATCTCCCTGGAGGGCTTTTTCTACCAGCCCCCTCCCTCTTCTTGACTCCCCAGGCGTTTACGTTACACCAGCCCTGGGGATGGGCCTTATGATGAGAACTATGTTCTGGTGGGCCGCCGTAGCAACTGGTTGATGTGAGCGCCTCTTTTAGGCATGTAAAAGTGGTGGACCCCAGATTCATTGAGAACTCTCTGGCGAGTCTTCACTCCGCACGCCGCAGGTGAACTTTTGGTTTGTAAAATTCTGTGTGTATAACTAACACTGATTGTATTTCTCTACAGACCCTGTTCCCTGTATAGACCTAGGGGGTCATTCTTAGAGGAGCAATTAAAGTGTGGACTTTAGGGCCCTGAAGCCTCCCCCAGTTGGTGGCTAGAACGAATTAGGAAGAAGCTCAAAGATGATTTGGCTTCTGTGCTGAGTATGTGATGGCCTTCCTGTCATAACATTTTATATGCGTGGTGGGCCACCGCTCATTTCTGTTAGCCTCAGGGCTATTAGCCACCCAGAGGGTAGAGTAGTTGGTCTTCCTAGAAAAAAAAAAAACAACTTTTTTGCTTTAGGTTTAGACTGACGCTGGCGCTTCAGATAGATCTTCAGATAGATGTCCTGCCTATCGGTTTGTGACATTGGTATCCTGAGTACTCGCTCCCCTGAGCTCTGTTGGGTTTCAGTAGGTTGAGTGTTTTCACGGCCTCTCAATCAAGTAGGCTGTGGCTCCTCCGAGCCCTCAGGTAGATCTATGCTTGTAGGTCGGCCCTCATCCGGGCCGCCTCTGTAGCTGGCCTAGGCTATGCTAGGGATGTTGGAGGCGTGTTGCTAAGTATAGCTGCCACATTCATTATGTGTTAGGCTTCCTCCCCTTGATTTCAGCCTCCTCCCTTAAATGGGAGTTGTTGGCCAAGGCCCGCCCCTTTCTATGCATTCAGGGGTGATAGAGTAATGCAGGGTGGTAGCTGAGGTAGGATCAGTCTGGCAGGGTTAGGCCATCTTTCGCTCTGCGAAGTGAGAGTTTGTCAGACCCTGCCGAACAGAGATGTTTTTGATGGCATATGGTTGTTACTCCCCCGCTAACTCAGGGTAGTTTTGAGTAGTCCATTCTCAGCTCTGTATGTATCTACCTCACACCACGATGGCTCCGGTTGAGCAGGGAGTTCTAAACTACATTTCATTCCGGTTTTTGAACTCCGCTCCCTTTGAAGCCAGAGCATTGCCATGGGCTGACGCCTATGCATTTAGTAGGTAGGCCCCTAATGGGCCCTCCACTAGGCAGAGTGGCGTATGTTGTACTCCCCTGTTATAAGGGTATTGCTATTTGCTGAGTACACTGCCTCTGGCAATGTGATTAGGTACCAGGATGCTGTAGCAAACAGATTTCTGCCGCGAAGGCTGCACAGTTGGGTAGTAGGCCCCAGCAGGCCTCCTTGACGGAATAGCCCCCAATAGGGCTCCTAGGCCAGCTCACCTTCGGTGGTTGGCCCTGGTAGTTCGGGCAGAAGGCTCACTGCTGAATAGTAGGCCTTAACATGCCTCCTCTGAGGTGGGTCGCAACATTGTGGAACATACACTTGGACAAAACTATAGGGAAAGTTTTTAATAGTATGGTTCCAGCAGTGTTCGTTAAAGTAGCAGAATAGACTCGCTATCAGCTAGCAGGCTCGACCAGGCCTACCTGTTAGGCGAGTCCCCAGCAGCAGTTACATCCAGCTGATTAGACTGTTTCAGGTAGTAGGCCTCTTCAGGCCTCCCTGAAGGTGGGCTCCCACATTTTGTGGTGGTCAGGTTGTAGGCTTTACTAGGCCTCCCTGAGGGGTTAATCCCACATACTGTGGTTACTAGGTGGCAGGCCCCACAGGCCTCCCTGGAGTTGAATTCCCGCTTCTTTGAACTGTCAGGTAGTAGGCCTCATAAGGCCTCCCTGAAGGCAAAGCCCCAAAGACAGTCAACTGGACTGCCAGTCTGGCTCACTATCAGCTATGGTTTTCAGGTAGTAGGCCTCTCCAGGCCTCCCTGAAAGTAAGCTTTCCTGCACTGTGTTTATCAGGTAGTAGGCCTCACTAGGCCTCCCTGAAGTTGAGCTCCCACATACTGTGGTTGTCAGGTAGTAGTCCTCACCAGGCCTCCCTGGAGTTGAGTTCCAAATGACTTTCAGTTTCCACTTAAGGTGGTTATCTGGTAACAGGTAGTAGGCCTCTCTAGGCCTCTCTGTAGGTGAACTCCCACATATTGTGGTTATCAGATAGTAGGCTTCACCAGGCCTCTCTGAAGGTGAGCTCCCACATACTGTGGTTGTCAGGTAGTAGGCCTCACCAGGCCTCCCTGGAGTTGAGTTCCAAATTTCTTTCAGTTTCCACTTAAGGTGGTTATCTGGTAAAAGGTAGTAGGCCTCTCTAGGCCTCTCTGTAGGTGAACTCCCACATATTGTGGTTATTAGGTAGTAGGCTTCACCAGGCCTCTCCGAAGGTGAGCTCCCACATACTGTGGTGGTCAGGTAGTAGGCCTCTCCAGGTCTCCCTGGGAGTAGTTTCACGGTGATGCTGGGTTTTGTAAGCTAGTGGCCACTTACTTTCAGTTTAGCAGTCCTTATCAGGCAGCTACCGGAGGTGAGTTTGCGCCCTGGCTCGGCTCAAGTTTTTATTCTCTGCTACGGGTTCCCTCCTGGAACCTTTTTATCCTGCTACAGCCTGGTTGCCTACCAGGTAGATCTTATGCTCCCCTCACTGAGGGTCAATGTGAGTATGTGGTCTCCTGAGTCTGGTCAGTCGGTCGTAGGCCTCTCATGAGGCCTCCCAGTTAGATCAGTCCTTAGGCCCTCACAGGCCTCCTCAGTGTTTTTTGGAACACAAACACTGGGTAGATCCGTGGATCGAGTAGAGAAACTCCCCTCGCTGGCAAGGGTTGTAAAGCACTATGCTGAGTCATACCCTCCAGGATATCCCGTCTCTGAGATCCGAGCCGAGTGGTTCACTGCCTGCTCCGCAGTTCCTCGGGCTGGATGCCTTCCTAAAGGCAAGTTTCCAGAGGCTCTGTCTTCGGACAGACAGGAAGTGGCCAGTCTGTAGTGTCTTATGTAGTGACACCAGGTCAGGCCTGCCTGGTGGCATTTCAGGTGGTACATTCCCCTGAATAGTGACTGGCTGGGGTTCCCTCGGGTTCCCTAGCCACATTCCCTAGAAGGGACCCCTTCTAAGAAGTTGAAGTTGTGGTCCTAGGCCCTTGAGCAGGCCCAGGTAGACCTTTCACTAAACTATGTTTATGGAGGTTTTCTGTGGTATCATATAGCTTGGGCTATGACCGTAGGGAGTGCTGTCACTGACAGCCCTGTGTGACCTGAGGGTGAGTGGTTCTAGCGTTCATTGAATTGCTGGTTCTGACAGTTGTCACTGCCATTGGGCATGCACTCCCTTTAGCATGGCGGCGTGGGTATTTCGTTCCCCATAGCGTCGTTGACGTATTGTCGAAGTTCCCTTCGAAAGGGAACGTCTCAGGTTACAAATGTAACCTTGGTTCCCTGAGAACAGGGAACGAGACAATACGTCTCCCAGCCATGCCTCAGGGTCTGCCTGCCAAACAGTCCCTTCAGACGAAAGGATATTGTCATGGTTTCAAGGCGCCCTTTTTATATCCAGGTCGCACGCTCATCATTCAAGCTGATGATTCACGGCTGTCGCCGGTCAGCATGATTGCTGTGAGTTGATATTTGATTTCAGACACCTGTCACACCTGAGGCATTCCCCATAGCGTCGTTGACGTATTGTCTCGTTCCCTGTTCTCAGGGAACCAAGGTTACATTTGTAACCTGAGACGTTTTCTGCAATGCTGTAAGACAGTTTTTAATGTGTTAGAAGTTATATGCACAAAAACTTATGTTAGGACTTAAATGATCAAGATTGTCAGTTTACAGCTTTCTGA
The DNA here is from genome assembly GCF_003368295.1 of Carassius auratus. Classification (NCBI taxonomy): domain Eukaryota; kingdom Metazoa; phylum Chordata; class Actinopteri; order Cypriniformes; family Cyprinidae; genus Carassius; species Carassius auratus. The sequence goes on along the minus strand of NW_020525198.1, from coordinate 31,479 downwards.
GTCCAGTAATGTTGAAATAGTGCTTCTGTTCAAATTAAGTGAAATCAAGCCCAAATCTGCTCAAAAGCTTGTCTCTCTAATATAGAAAGCTGTTTCATTCAGTATTCAGTGCAAATCTTGCCAAACTGAAAGATGCTTATGCCATATGAAATACAATGTTTTCTGCAATGCTGTAAGACAGTTTTTAATGTGTTAGAAGTTAAATGCACAAAAACTTATGTTAGGACTTCAATGATCAAGATTGTCAGTTTACAGCTTTCTGAGTCCAGTAATGTTGAAATAGTGCTTCTGTTCAAATGAAGTGAAATCAAGCCCAAATCTGCTCAAAAGCTTGTCTCTCTATTAGAGAAAGCTGTTTCATTCAGTATTCAGTGCAAATCTTGCCAAACTGAAAGATGCTTATGCCATATGAAATACAATGTTTTGGCAATGCTGTAAGACAGTTTTTAATGTGTTAGAAGTTATATGCACAAAAACTTATGTTAGGACTTCAATGATCAAGATTGTCAGTTTACAGCTTTCTGAGTCCAGTAATGTTGAAATAGTGCTTCTGTTCAAATGAAGTGAAATCAAGCCCAAATCTGCTCAAAAGCTTGTCTCTCTATTAGAAAAAGCTGTTTCATTCAATATTCAGTGCAAATCTTGCCAAACTGAAAGATGCTTATGCCTTATGAAATACAATGTTTTCTGCAATGCTGTAAGACAATTTTTAATGTGTTAGAAGTTATATGCACAAAAACTTATGTTAGGACTTCAATGATCAAGATTGTCAGTTTACAGCTTTCTGAGTCCAGTAATGTTGAAAAAGTGCTTCTGTTCAAATGAAGTGAAATCTAGCCCAAACCTGCTCAAAAGCTTGTCTCTCTAATAGAGAAAGCTGTTTCATTCAATATTCAGTGCAAATCTTGCCAAACTGAAAGATGCTTATGCCTTATGAAATACAATGTTTTCTGCAATGCTGTAAGACAGTTTTTAATGTGTTAGAAGTTATATGCACAAAAACTTATGTTAGGACTTCAATGATCAAGATTGTCAGTTTACAGCTTTCTGAGTCCAGTAATGTTGAAATAGTGCTTCTGTTCAAATGAAGTGAAATCTAGCCCAAATCTGCTCAAAAGCTTGTCTCTCTAATAGAGAAATCTGTTTCATTCAATATTCAGTGCAAATCTTGCCAAACTGAAAGATGCTTATGCCTTATGAAATACAATGTTTTCTGCAATGCTGTAAGACAGTTTTTAATGTGTTAGAAGTTATATGCACAAAAACTTATGTTAGGACTTCAATGATCAAGATTGTCAGTTAACAGCTTTCTGAGTCCAGTAATGTTGAAATAGTGCTTCTGTTCAAATGAAGTGAAATCTAGCCCAAATCTGCTCAAAAGCTTGTCTCTCTATTAGAGAAAGCTGTTTCATTCAATATTCAGTGCAAATCTTGCCAAATTGAAACATGCTTATGTCTTATGAAATAAAATGTTTTCTGCAATGCTGTAAGACAGTTTTTAATGTGTTAGAAGTTATATGCACAAAAACTAATGTTAGGACTACAATGCTCAAGATTGTCAGTTTACATGTTTCTGAGTCCATTAATGTTGAAATAGTGCTTCTGTTCAAATGAAGTGAAATCTAGCCCAAATCTGCTCAAAAGCTTTTCTCTCTATTAGAGAAAGCTGTTTCATTCAGTATTCAGTGCAAATCTTGCAAAACTGAAAGTTGCTTATGCCTTATGAAATACAATGTTTTCTGCAATGCTGTAAGACAGTTTTTAATGTGTTAGAAGTTATATGCACAAAAACTTATGTTAGGACTTCAATGATCAAGATTGTCAGTTAACAGCTTTCTGAGTCCAGTAATGTTGAAATTGTGCTTCTGTTCAAATGAAGTGAAATCTAGCCCAAATCTGCTCAAAAGCTTGTCTCTCTATTAGAAAAAGCTGTTTCATTCAATATTCAGTGCAAATCTTGCCAAACTGAAAGATGCTTATGCCTTATGAAATACAATGTTTTCTGCAATGCTGTAAGACAGTTTTTAATGTGTTAGAAGTTATATGCACAAAAACCCATGTCAGGACTTCAATGATCAAGATTGTCAGTTTACAGCTTTCTGAGTCCAGTAATGTTGAAATAGTGCTTCTGTTCAAATGAAGTGAAATCAAGCCCAAATCTGCTCAAAAGCTTGTCTCTCTATTAGAGAAAGCTGTTTCATTCAGTATTCAGTGCAAATCTTGCCAAACTGAAAGATGCTTATGCCTTATGAAATACAATGTTTTCTGCAATGCTGTAAGACAGTTTTTAATGTGTTAGAAGTTATATGCAAAAAAAACTTATGTTAGGACTTCAATGATCAAGATTGTCAGTTACAGTTTTTCTCAGTCGCTTTGGTACATTTCTTGAATCAAACTCACAATTTGCAAAACATAAAGTGCATTTCTCAAAACAACCCGTACAAATAGCAAATCACCATGAATTACCTGCAAAAGCCAGTCTCCTGCTCAAAATCCTTAGTTCATCTCTCAAAAGTAAATATCTGTGTCAATGAACATATCAGTGCCATCAGAATGACAAGTCCTTGTGTCATAGTGTACGGATAAGACAGTCAAATTGCTTAGTCATGTTGTCAATATAACAGTTTACTCTGGAGGGATGATCTGATGTAAACCTCTGTATTGAACAATATGCCATATGCTTATGTATGCCATATCCATTTCAAACGTACACATTTACACATTACTGTATGTGGGATATTGACTGAAAGAGACTGGATAGAATTCCCAGTTACACTTTTACAAAGTCTTACCAAAAAAAAAAACCTTTACAATGTCATTGTGATATAGAAAAGGAAAAACAAATATGGACACAAATATGAAAATAAGTCCATTTTCAGAATGTGTAACTCTTGTGTTGTCCTCTGTCTATACAGTATAAGCTTTTCAACTGAAGATTCATGAGATGAACCTTTGAGCTATTTCAGAGAAAGGGTTTATCATTGGTTTATCATATACATTCTCTTCATAAGTCAAGATTCACTTGGACAATTCATGCCAAATGTACAAAAAGTCTAATAATAATGTGTAAAAATAAATATAAAAAGTGTGCTAGGCAGTTTTTGACAACTAGATTAACCATTTTGCATTTAATGACTTATATGATGAACTAAAGACTAGATGTTTTGAAGGGTAAGACTGTTGCACAGAAAACTATGCAATACGTTTTGAGCAACATGACATGAGCAACTGATAATGTAGGAAACTGCCGATAAACATGCATAATCAATTGCATGAATGTACAAAAGCAATCGCAACTTGTTCAAAAGAATGAGAAACTGGTTTTATGATGTGTATAAATGACTAGATGATGTGGAGGTTGTACAAGTAGTTTTGAGAATTTCATTTCTGTTTTGAAAAATGCACCAAAGTGACTGAGAAAAACTGTAACATGTTTCTGAGTCCAGTAATGTTGAAATAGTGCTTCTGTTCAAATGAAGTGAAATCTAGCCCAAATCTGCTCAAAAGCTTTTCTCTCTATTAGAGAAAGCTGTTTCATTCAGTATTCAGTGCAAATCTTGCCAAACTGAAAGATGTTTATGCCTTCCAAAAGTTACTCAGTAACTTAGTAAGCTCCTTAAGCGCAGTAACTTTTGGAAGCCAACAACGATCAGATCACAGCAATAATTTAAAGCAGCATTTAAATCTCCATAGAGAAAGTGATACTTGCAAAGTGTCCAATGTGCATGAGCTGGACATCGGGGCGCGCTGGATCTTTTGAAACCGGCGTGCGCGTGCTGGAGACCGGCGCACGCTGGAGCACGTGGTCTTTTGTTCTGTCCTCGCGCGGTATTTGAAAGGTTTAACAAACAATGTTCCAGAATTCGTCTTCCTTGCGTGGAGAGGCGAATAGTTGAATAAACTTAGTAAAGAAAAGAAAAGAAACAACAAAAACGAAAGCTTCCAAAGGAGCCATTAAAATGGCTTTTTCTCTCAGCCCCTGTGCTGAGGGGGGGCTTGCGCGGAAGCAACGTTGGTCGCACAGGAGAGCAGCGTGTCCGAGAACGGAGAAGGAGAAGAAGAGAGAGGAGGGCGGACCTTGTTCGGTCGTTCTTATGGCTTGAAATGGTTCACGCCCCTTTTTCGCGTAAACAGCCAATGAAAGTCCGCGATCTGAAGCGGAGGGAAAAGTTCCTTTGTCTCTGTGGAGACAACCCCCTGGAGATCTAGGGCTTGTCCAAATTCCAGGGATTATTCTAGCAAATTTGTAATTCAGATTACATAAATGTTTCATTACTTTGCTCTAGATAAATGGGTCTCTCAGAGCATGACGATTAGAACAATACTAAACATAATATATATATAAATGATCAAAACATGAAGTTACATTCAAATGCAGAATTACACATATTTAAAGATTTGATTAACACATGATAACACTGCAGATAGTCCCAATTTATATGGGAAATTTCTAATGCACCGCAAAATCAATAACATACACATTAAGACTACATTTGAGTACATTTTACCATTCTTTTGTAAGGATTAGGTTTCCTGTCCTGTGTAGTCCTGTGTGGTCGTAAAGTTTTACGACCTGCAGGGGTGGGGGTTGCAGAAACATGGCTCTCTTTGAGAAAGTTAAAATGAGGAGAGACATTTCCTAAAGTATAAGCTAGCAACTTATACTCTTCACATAACAAGAATTAACCATTTTATGCAATCCATAAACATATTTAAAATACATATTAATAAGGACTTACAAAAGTAAGGAACTTAACGAAAGGTTTCCTTTGTCTCCAGTGTGTTGGAGGAATTTGCGGGGGTTTTCAGGTCTCCTTTGAAGCTCGCCCACGTGACTCTGGAATTTCTTGTCGTAAAATAATTTAAGTCCAGCCAGACTGGCGCCAGGCTGAATTTAACCCATGAATCGATGACCTGCATATGTGTTACATATCCCCCTTTACGTCAGATGAAGTCCCTGTGTGGACATCATCGGACGGCAATCATCAGGATGGGCAGATGACAGGTGAATCGTGATGGTCATGTAGCAGGTGGGTCATGATGGCAGGTGGTTCCTGAAGCTGAGGATTCAGCTTGATGAGGTTCGGTGTTGTCTTTGACTTGGCACCCCCTTTCCGGGGATTCCATCGGAGACCTCCAGCCACAGTTGTCTTGAGTTTGGCTGTAGAGGTTTGCATCTCGTTGAGTATCCTGTATAGGATGAAGGTCACGCCAAGAGTCAGGGCGGGACCAATGACAGTGGAGATGCACCGTGAAGTGTCGGGAGTAGTCCAGACTCGGACCGCAGATGACGGGTTCAGAACGGGCTGTCGAGGCTGTGCTTGGAGGGCTGTGTCGACAGGAGTAATGTCAATGTATTGGGTGGTACCTTTCAGTGCTTGGTCAAGCAGGTTGGCACGGGTGGCGGTGTCATGCTGGTCGTAGGTCAGCGTAGCTGAGCGCACAGGAGTGTTGACGAGCCATCTGTTAACCACAATCTCTGCTTGCGTTTCTGTGACTTGTATACGAGGCTTGGCTTCGGCAGGGCAGCGCGTATTGCTGACCCAGGGTTGCAGCTCGCAGATTCCTTCAGAGTTGTGTCTGAGGAAGGGTTTGCTAAGGCAGAGATAATGAATGTCTTTGGTTAAAGTACACATGTGCATGTTTGGGGCCAGGTACAGCTGTGTGTCACTGTCGGGGTAGGCCACCACATTTGGAATGTGTGTTTTGGTGTGGGTGTTGCTTTTCCACATCCTGACACTGACAATGTCTTTAGGTCTGTAGACTTGGCTTGACTCGCTGATGAGTTGGTTCAGTAGCCCATTCACTTCTCTCTGTTTGGGGTTGACGTGCCGTAGGAAGGCGCTATCCAGAGAGTTTGCCAGGTGTATTTGTTGCAGGTCAGCTGGCATGGTGATGGCGTAAGACGGCACAGTTAACACAAGGCTTAAGGGTATCATGTACGGTGGGGTTTTACTCGTGGTTAGGCTGTCATTGGAGGAGCTAACCTCCCACAGCATGTCTGTTGTTAACGCTGTAAACAGCTGAGTCTGGGTAAAGTCCTTCTGGAAGACAGTAAACAGTGGTTTCAAGGAGTTTACGGTCTGGTTCGCTGCATTGACACTGGACATAACAATGTTAAACATTCTGGCGGCAGCAGCGGCTCTAAGCAAAGCTCCCGGGAACCGTTTGGAGCGGTGGTGGTGTCCACTTAACTCCATTTGTGTAACCGTCACTTTCTCATGTTGGCTGAACAGGTGTTTGACATCGGCCTCAGTGTGAGTGAGGGAGTCCTTTCTCCATCGGAACCTTGTACAGCTGTATTCGGTTACAGTGCTGGGGTAGTGTGCCCTGTCATCGGTAGTCAGGAGTCTCAGCGGTTTTCTCGGTGGCAGCTGTCCTCTCTTTGGCTGACAGCACGGCAAGGCAAACCACAGCAGCATCCTGGTACAGATAATAGGGAGAGAGAGAGAGAAAGGGGAGAAAGAAACAAACAAGGCCTGTCTTTGGTTGGACAGGACAGTCTCTTTGCTTCGTGGGCGGCGACTGGGTTTAGCTCGCCCTCGCCCATGTTTTGCCACATCTTGCTGCTGGCATGACGCTTGCTTCAGTGTTTTTTCAGTGGCTCTGGTGCTGCGTGGTGCAGCACATGCTGCATCATGGAAATATATTGGCATTATCCCCCTTTTGCTCCATGGCATTACAAGCCCTGGCATTGTGATGTCAGACGGTGCACAACCCACAATATTGTTCTGTGCACGCAGCATGGTTTGTGTATCATGTAGTGGTCTGGGGCTTTGGTTGCCAGTGACAGTAGACTGGTTGCCAGGGTGGATGGAGGGGTCTGAGAGGGGGTAAAGCAAAGTCATTATCGAGTTTTCAGAAGCACGCGTGTCCGCTATGTTGGTCTGTGTAGACAACGGAGCCAGCGTAAGTGATTCTGAGGTAGGCAGTTTAGCTAGTAAAGTTCTTATGCTGTGTGTAATCACTGCAACCTTGAATGTGGGTGGGTTGGGAGTGACCACAGAATGTTGTTTAGTGTGCCAGTTTTGGCAAGGGTGTCAGTGTGATCTTTAAAGTCCTTGTCTAGACTTGGTAACTTCGAGTGTCCTTTTACCTTCTTCCAGTACACGATCACATTGTGTGTTTTTGTGATGTTATCACATTGCTGGAACAGGTGTTGGTGTTTGACATGCTTGTTTGCAAGTGTGAGTCCGAGTTCCACACATTCAGGTGAGGATTGGAAGAAACCCAGCGTGTGGTGTAAGGTTTGATCACATTGCAGGTTGAGCCGAACAGCGACCCCTTTGGTGTAAGCTGGTACCACCGTACCCTGTTTGTTGACTAAGGTACAGAGGCATGAACTTGAGCCTGTCGTTAGGGCATTGTACTCATGGCTGGCTGCTGGGGTTCCCGTGACCTCTGTGACCTGACCGTCTGGCTCTGTGGGAGTTCCCATGACCTCTGCGACTTGACAGTCTGGCTCTAGCAACCTGTGTGGCTGGAGAGAAAAAGGTTCTCGCACTTGAGCAAAGTCTTTTAGCTGTTTGAAGTTCAGAAAAGGGTCAAAGTGTTCTAGCAGGTCTTAGTCGATGAGCAATGAATGAGTGTTCATTGGTGGGACATACTTGGGATGTATTAGACTCATCGGACCGATTGTCAGGTGAATGGAAACAACCTGTTCAAAATGGATGTCATACTGTCTGTACACCTGTACATTCAGTTCATAGTTTTGAGGTGTAAGAGTTCGATCTTGTCTCTTAGCTTCAAATTGGAGTCTTTTGAAAAGGTGAGATGAGATCACCGTCAGGTTTGATCCTGTGTCGATCAGGTCTTCCCTGTTGACTCCTTTTTGGCCCACCCCCTTTTTGACAAAGCTGCCCAGGAATGTTGGCATCAGGGCAGGTGTGACGATCGGTGGGTGGTGAGGACCAGTCTTGTGTAGCTCGCTGCGAAGGCAGGTAGTCAAAACAGCATTTTCTGGTACCTTGTGTTTGTGGTACCTGGTGTGAGGACCTGTGCTGTCTCGTTCAGGGTGTGCAGCTGTTGACTCTGGAGCTTGGGTGTTGTTGTCACTTTGTGCTGTAACAGTTAGTTCTGTGGTCTGTAGATGACGGGCAGTGTCCTGGGTGCTTGGCTCATCTTCCTTGCGAGTTTTCATGTGAAGAAGATCTTTCAGCACCCTCAGGATCTCTGCTGTCTCAGACGTGGCTGCACTGTGTTGCCCTCTGCAGGCTTGGAACGGTATTGACTCTCTGTAAAAATACCTGTGACTGTGGTGTTGTAGGGCGCCATCTAGGGTTAACTCCAAGCAGTGCTCAGAGACAGAGACTTTGGGGTTTTTTACAGTCTTTTCACAAATAGTCTTTTGCTTGGTGCAAGCTTTGTGGGCTAGGTTCCGTAACTCTTGTGTAGTTCTGTTCCGGGGACACGCTGGGACTCTGAGATGAAAACTCCAACTGGCATATAGGTTTAGGAGGAACAGAGTTTTTAAGTTGAAATCCTGTTCCATACCTGGTTTGTTGCATGCTCTGAAGTAGGTGTTTCGTAGCTGACTACAGAAAGTCAGTGGGTTTTCAAATCAGCCCTGTTTGAGGTCCATAGCAATAAGGAGCCCATGGTCTGAGTTTGGATCAGAGAACTCAAGAATCAAAGTCGTAGCAGTTGCTGGTAGTACGCTTTGACAGTCTCTGGTTGATGATCCAGAAAGCAATGCACATCACGGCTGGACGTGATTTTTAACAGGTACAATGTGTTCACATCTGTCACGTTGGCGACAGTTTGCAAATGAAAGTCAATGGCTTGTAAAGAAGCATGAACGTCATGTCCTCCTGCAGGATCTGGATTGAATGTAGAGATGCTTCTGGCTAGCTTGTGAAGTTCTCTGTGAGCAGTGCAGGATTTAGTGACATGCGTTCTCTGGAAGGGTTCTCTTCCCTCCGTTGTTGACAGATGTTCTTGTAAGCTGGCTGGTGATTTCCTTAGAAGTGAGCTTACACCCCCTTTTCCAGCTCTGGGTTCTTGGCTGAAAGGGTTGGAGTGGCGGCCCGGGAGAAATTTTGTGGTGTGCGTTTCTCCGATGCAGCCACTCTCTAATCTGTGAGATTGGGCGAAGATCTTGCAGGGCATTGTGAAGTCTTTCAACTCCTTTCTGTAGCTCTGGATCTGTATCGTCCTCTTTCTCGCGCTGGTCCTGGGTCTCGAGGAGGAGCTCTGGGTTGGGGCCTGGTCCTTCCAGGCCTCCTCCGCGATGTTGCTCCGTTCACTGAGCCGTGCCTGGGCGACGAGAATGTGAACTAGGCTTCCGAAGATCCTGGCGAGTTCTCCGTAGAAGTCGCTTTGGTTTGGATCGCGTGCCATCAGTTCATCTAGCTCGGTGTCTAGTTGCTCTGGGTGCTGCAAGTTACTGGCGTCCTTGGGCAGGAAGGGGGTCGTCACTGCTTTCAACCATGTCGAGAGGTGGCCCCCGTGGACTGCTGGACTGGATGCCTGGAACATCCTGATTCTCTGTCGGTGAGAGAAGCACAGCACACACACACAAAAAGACCAATGCAAGTTCGTTCTACGTTTAACGAGCTATATTCATACGGGCTGTGCCGTTTATGAGAATTTTGGGGCTAACTGATGCAAACAGTCAGACAGTTAAGTAGCTAATTAACTGGGGTCAACGAAGGACCTGAAATGGAGATTTGACAGGCAGTAGCCTAGCGGGTCGTGTGATGAAACCGGCTGCTGGTTGTTCTACGATTTAACTTCGTTGGTGGCTCGCAGGTTACTGTCTCTATGTGAAATGAAAGAAACAAAATCACAACAGAACGTAGGGTAGAAAAAGATCAAAGTGAAACAACACTTGAAATGAGATAAAACAATAGAAACACAATGTGTTAGTGAGAATAAAGAGGCCTAAGCCTACTGCTAGGTTTTAAGATAGGGCCAACAGGTGAATGGGCTATCTGGGTAGGAAACCTAGAAATGTGGTGTGGCTTAAAGAAGCAAAAGGGTTAAACACTTAAAATATATCCGGGGGAATATCTAATATTCTGTGGCTTATAATAAGTGGATGGGTTTTATCACATTTGGTTCACCTGGGTGAATTGAAGTCATTCAGGTGGGAACCAGTGGCTTGGTCAACCTCTCCGGTGCTCCCCAAACACTGAACCGCAGTGTCCCCGGTCCTCCGTTACTCTGGCGTGGCGCAGTCTCGAACGGCTTGTGACTTTTAGCACAACCTTTGGATTGCCAAAATTGCTGATGTCTCTTGAGACAAGAGGAACCGAGTTTCACTCGCAGCCAGTATCGGTAACACCGGTCGGGCAGCCTTGCTCACTGGAAACCTGAGATGACTGTCCAATCACCGAAGGAGTTCTACAATCAAATACACAAAGGATGAACAAAGGAAACTTAAAGTTAATTAAGGTTTGGTTTGTTTAACATCAATTGAGTAACTATATATGTAGAGAGGAAAGGTAACAGCTTTACCTAATAATAATAAAACAAAACAAAGGAATTATGATAATAATGGTAATTATCAAAATAACCTAAGTCAAAAGAGAGAAGAAAAATAATAAACATCAAATTAAAAGACAGGAATGAAACAAGGGAGAAGGAGTAGCTGGTTTTCACCACAAGGGGGGGGGGGGGGGGGGAGTACTGCTTCTCTGTCTTTAACCTGCTGAGCAGAAAACTTAATTCAAATTAAAAATTCAAAACTGGTTTAAATCAAAATTTAAAATAAGCATGTATGAATTGAAAGGAAAATCTGAATAATATCCTATAATAACCCATGATAGCTTGTAAGTTATCATTAATGATCATGAAATTAATCAAACAGGGTGAGATTAATCAAAAAGGGTAAAATTGGACATGCAATTCAAACAGAATGGAAAAGACAGAGGTCTGTTAGTCCATTTAACAGGAGACTGCCACTAAATGGCTTACCTTCTAAGTGGGTCAATCAGTGGTTGACCTGAAACATCTAGATTTCCACCATTAACAATTACATTTTAATTCAAATCATGTTTGAACCAAACTCAAAGTAAATGTAAACAGTCAAAGGCAGGGAACATTCTTTTGTTTCCCTGTAATAATATTCGCACGAGCAAAGCTGTAAATGCAAATAATTATCGAGAATTTAGACATCTAATTCAAATACATCACAGGGGATTATAAATTAGCAATCAGAGCGCATTATCTGAAACGGCCACAGGATGGCAGCTTTGCACTCATGCAAGCTGGAATCAGAAAGCAGGGCGTACCCTGAAATTTCTAACCCACACGTTCCCTCTGGTGTTTAGATAGCGGAATTACAATTTCAATATGACTTAGAAATTATCTGATCGTTTGTCAGGCTGATTTTCTGCATCAAAAATCACAAGTAACAAACCAAAGGTTTTAATCTCTGAGGTGCTATATTAACATAGGTTGAAGGAAGGATCCGTTCACTTCCAAAACACACATGTAACAAAGACAGGAATTTTCCAACTGTTGACTCCAATAAACATTTATCAAAATAGCACTTATGATTTAAATGTTTTAGGTTTAAAAATCGGGTAGCTAAGCCAATTTTAGACCAGGAGTTTTTATCGTTTATTTTTATTTTTTGAATATCATGTGGTTTACCACGAATTCAATAACGATATTTAATAAGCAAGGCCTTTTTAACTGAATCAGAGGAACATCGCTCATGCTCAGATTTACATGTTGCAACTAATAAAAGATTTCTTTATCTTTTAATTATTCATATTAAAATGTTCTCACTGTAAAAAGATTTTGGTCTTTCTTAACAGGATATTTTTAACATTATACTGCAGTTTACTTTCATTAAAAATGAAAGTCAGTTGAGTCAGTTCAGTCAGTTGAGTGAGTTCGCGTCTTGCGACTTATCTCACAAGTAACGTTACATAATTTCATAGCGCACGTGCAGAAATTATTAAAAACCATATACATAGATTGATTGCTCACAAAACGAAGTTTGAAATGGCCGCGTTATCTCCACCAATTCTGTAGCAACAATGAGTTTTACAGAATAATTAACTCAAATGATATATAGGGAATTTGAATAATTAATCAGGAATATGATTAATTTATATCTCAGATGACAGTTACATTAAATTTGATTGATTATGAAAAATAGCTCAATTGCCTATACCAATAAATAATCACAGGGCACTGTAACTTACTCATTAATATGTCAATATTCCATTTTTCATACCAATTATTGTGATATCTCTTACTGTAAATTACTGCAAATCAAACAGTGGTATGTCCAGCAAACCACTGTTGACCTATCAATTTTCAATAAAGTTATCACGCCTTATAATTCAAGGAAAAGTATTCTCTGGCCATGAAAATATTATCCTATCCTTATGATAAATTTATTTTCTAAATTTAGAGCTTGTAGCTATAGATCAGACATCTCAGTGACTCATAATGTGAGTGGGGTGGAGTCCAAGCCAATCGTCAGTATATGGGTTTTTAATAATTAAACTAGTAATACATCAAACTACAAATCACACAGAGTAAATATGCGTACGACAATACAAACAGTAAGCTTTACAAGACATAACTGAATCCAAATAAAAGAGAGAGAGAGAGAGAGAGAGAGAGAGAGAGAGAGAGAGAATAGAATGAGATCACATAAGGAGCTCAGGTATGGAAATCATAGTCAGTAACTTTTGGAAGCCAACAACGATCAGATCACAGCAATAATTTAAAGCAGCATTTAAATCTCCATAGAGAAAGTGATACTTGCAAAGTGTCCAATGTGCATGAGCTGGACATCGGGGCACGCTGGATCTTTTGAAACCGGCGTGCGCGTGCTGGAGACCGGCGCACGCTGGAGCACATGGTCTTTTGTTCTGTCCTCGCGCGGTATTTGAAAGGTTCAACAAACAATGTTCCAGAATTCGTCTTCCTTGCGTGGAGAGGTGAATAGTTGAATAAACTTAGTAAAGAAAAGAAAAGAAACAACAAAAACGAAAGCTTCCAAAGGAGCCATTAAAATGGCTTTTTCTCTCAGCCCCTGTGCTGAGGGGGGGCTTGCGCGGAAGCAACGTTGGTCGCACAGGAGAGCAGCGTGTCCGAGAACGGAGAAGGAGAAGAAGAGAGAGGAGGGCGGACCTTGTTCGGTCGTTCTTATGGCTTGAAATGGTTCACGCCCCTTTTTCGCGTAAACAGCCAATGAAAGTCCGCGATCTGAAGCGGAGGGAAAAGTTCCTTTGTCTCTGTGGAGACAACCCCCTGGAGATCTAGGGCTTGTCCAAATTCCAGGGATTATTCTAGCAAGTTTGTAATTCAGATTACATAAATTTTTCATTACTTTGCTCTAGATAAATGGGTCTCTCAGAGCATGACGATTAGAACAATACTAAACATAATATATATATAAATGATCAAAACATGAAGTTACATTCAAATGCAGAATTACACATATTTAAAGATTTGATTAACACATGATAACACTGCAGATAGTCCCAATTTATATGGGAAATTTCGAATGCACCGCAAAATCAATAACATACACATTAAGACTACATTTGAGTACATTTTACCATTCTTTTGTAAGGATTAGGTTTCCTGTCCTGTGTAGTCCTGTGTGGTCGTAAAGTTTTACGACCTGCAGGGGTGGGGGTTGCAGAAACATGGCTCTCTTTGAGAAAGTTAAAATGAGGAGAGACATTTCCTAAAGTATAAGCTAGCAACTTATACTCTTCACATAACAAGAATTAACCATTTTATGCAATCCATAAACATATTTAAAATACATATAAAAGTAAGGAACTTTACGAAAGGTTTCCTTTGTCTCCAGTGTGTTGGAGGAATTTGCGGGGGTTTTCAGGTCTCCTTTGAAGCTCGCCCACGTGACTCTGGAATTTCTTGTCGTTAAAATAATTTAAGTCCAGCCAGGCTGGCGCCAGGCTGAATTTAACCCATGAATCGATGACCTGCATATGTGTTACACTTGCCAGAATGAAACATGCCTCTGTCTTGTGATTAGAAATGCTTTTTGCAAGACAGAAAGACAGTTTTTAATGTGTTAGAATTCATATACACGCAGTGTTAATTTCGTTGACTAAATATTTTCGTCATTATTTTCGTCACGAATATATTTTGCGGACGAAAACGAAAACTAAAAAAGAAGGCACTGATGGAGACTAAAACTATGACTAAATTGATTGACATTATCGTCAACGAATAAAGGACGAGACGAAAATGGACTGTGACGAAAATCAAATCAGCAGACGGGAGAGATGCGAGGAATTAACAAAAGAACCGGCAAAACGGAACAGGCGAGACTGCATGAGAGAAGAGCACCAATCCGAGCCTGACTTATTGAGAGGTGAAGCGAAGGTTTTCAGTTTTTAAATGAGCTCCCGGGAAGTTGGCATTCGAAGAGGTGATGTCTAAAAGAGCGACAAAATGTCCACAGCTCACTTCACGTTTGACGACGAACAAAACAAAACAAAGTGTAAAGCACGCGGAGCGCTCATTTGTGGCAAGAACACAACCAATTTGAAAAGACATTTACAGACGAGCCACCTGGGCATTTTCTCAAATGTAATTTCACAACGATGTTCTTTGTTTATTGAGCTAAGCAAAATTGGAAGACTGCAGTGCGTAGATGTTGTAACATTAAATATTACGAACTGAAAAGTACTGTAAAATAGCCCCTTCTTCAAGTTAGATGAGAGCACAATACTAATACGTAATATTATGATACATACATTTGATTAATACTTTTATAATATTTTATAATGTTCTACTTGTTGACAATATCACAAATATTTCTATATTAGTCATGTGAAACGTGAATATTAACATCCTATCATTATACATACTAATCTAGCAATATTGTAGTATTTAAAACATACAATATTGCTAGACAAATGAATACCTTATAAAATCTTGTTTACTTTTTTTATCCACCCAACTTATTAAATATTTACTTTAAATGTATGCACTTATTGTTCAGCTAAGCTGTAAGCTTTAAGGTCCTGGACCTAACTTTATTTTTCTTTATTGATGGTCAATTGGCAGCTAGTTATTGTTTACATTATCAGTGTTTGTTGCTGCATAAAAGCTTTTGAATCGAAATAAAGGACACAGTTGTGTTGAAATAAAGTTGAATTGTGTTCTATATATTTTGGTTAAGTTTGTTTCCTATACCAGCTGTAAAAAAATGTCTAGTAAATCTGTTATTGATTTTAGTCTTATTTTAGTCGACTAAAATACCAAGCAATTTTAGTCGACTAAAATACCAAGCAATTTTAGTCGACTAAAATAAGACTAAAATTAAAACATATCAGATGACTAAAACTTGACTAAAACTAAAAAGAATTATAGTCAAAAGACTAAGACTAAAACTAAATTAAAATTTTGTGTTAAAATTAACACTGTATACACGTAAACTTATGTTAGAGCCTCAATGCTCAGGTTTGTGAGTTCACAGCATTCTGAGATCACTACTGCTGAAATAGTGTTTCTGTTGAAATGAAGTGGAAACAAGCCCAAATATGCTAAAAACCATCTTTCTCAGTTAGTTAATGTTGCTTCATTCCAAGTTAAATACAAATCTTGCCAGAATGAAACATAACTCTGTCTTGTGATTAGAAATGCTTTTTGCAAGACAGAAAGACAGTTTATAATGTGTTAGAATTCCTATGCACATAAACTTATGTTAGAGCCTCAATGCTGAGGTTTGTCAGTTCACAGCATTCTGAGATCTTTAATGCTGAAATAGTGTTTCTGTTGAAATGAAGTGGAAACAAGCCCAAATATTCTAAAAACCATCTTTCTCAGTTAGAGAATGTTGCTTCATTCCATGTTGATACAAATCTTGCCAAAATTTAAGATTCCTCTCTCTTGTGAATAGAAATGCTTTTTGCAAGACAGAAAGACAGTTTTTAATGAGTTAGAATTCCTATGCACATAAACTTATGTTAGAGCCACAATGCTCAGGTTTGTCAGTTCAAAGCATTCTGAGATCACTAATGCTGAAATAGTGTTTCTTTTGAAATGAAGTGGGAAAACAAGGCCAAATATGCTAAAACCATCTTTCTCAGATAGAGAATGTTGCTTCATTCAATGTTAAATACAAATATTGCCAGAATGAAAGATGCCTCTGTCTTGTGGATTAGAAATGCTTTTTGCAAGACAGAAAGACAGTTTTTAATGTGTTAGAATTCATATGCACGTAAACTTATGTTAGAGCCTCAATGCTCAGGTTTGTCAGTTCACAGCATTCTGAGATCACTACTGCTGAAATAGTGTTTCTGTTGAAATGAAGTGGAAACAAGCCCAAATATGCTAAAAACCATCTTTCTCAGTTAGTTAATGTTGCTTCATTCCATGTTAAATACAAATCTTTCCAGAATGAAAGATGCCTCTGTCTTGTGATTAGAAATGGTTTTTGCAAGACAGAAAGACACTTTTTAATGTGTTAGAATTCCTATGCACATAAACTTATGTTAGAGCCTCAAAGCTCAGGTTGTCAGTTCACAGCATTCTGAGATCACTAATGCTGAAAAAGTGCTTCTGTTGAAATCAGTGGTGGACGAAGTACACAAATCAAGTACTTGAGTAAAAGAACAGATACATATAATAAAATATGACTCCAGTAAGAGTAAAAGTACTCCATTTTCAATTTTACTCAAGTGAAAGTACAAAAGTACTCCATTTTTATGTACTTAAGTAAAAAAGTACTGAAAGATAGATGTTTGCAATTTTATATAGGCTACTTAATTTAATTTTATATTAGCACATAATTTTTATAATCCTATTTCTCAAAATACCTGGGATTTTTTCCAAAATAACCACTATATGGAGTCAGATATATTTGTGTTGTCGATGGACTATGTTGATCATCTGATTTTCACCAGTAAGAACAAAGTATTTAAAGTTTGGGTAACGCTTTAAAATAATGGTCCGTTGTTAATAAGTAGCTACGTAGGAAGTAATAGGTAGTACTACATTAACACTTAACTTAATACTATTAACTAATATAGAAGCAAGATTAACTAAGCAGTAAGTAATAGCTCATTTAGGACATAGGTAGTTCCTTATTAGTTATTTGATAATTACTAAAGAAAAATATCGTCATTGAGAACTACTTTGGAACTATGGCCAACTAATGAAGAATAACCAATTAATTACTAATCACAACAGCTACGTCTATAAAGTGAACAATTAGCTTCTTTATGGAAACGTATATATATATATATATATATATATATATATATATATATATATATATATATATATATATATATATATATATATATAGCCTATCCATATGATATATTTTATGAGCTCCATTAAGTTCAATGTCTCCAACTCTAATAACTTTAATGTTAGTGATATCATGCTGGGGAGGGCTTCTCTTCAGGAAGTGACAATAAATAATGATGTTCTCTTGTCAAAACATATTTGCATCCTTCATGAAAACATTGACTGCATTTATAGTGTTAAGCACAAAACAACATCTTCCAGATTACAATGTGTCTGGTAGAATATCACTAGTTCCTCACAGAAATATATGGCTGTACAGTATGTGTCAGATAATTTTATTGTAAATTACTTGTGAAATCCATGACTCGAGTGTTCAATGTGATCTCATGAGAATACGTGTGTATTTTTACGTTAAATGTGGTTCTATCACACGTATATTTACATATGTTTTCATGCACATAGAAACGTACAATTTATACGTATTTATAGCAGTAAAACGTACAAATACATGTTTTATTAAATTTATTGAAAGCAGTTTACTCGTCTATGTAATAGGAACTAACATTTCTGTGCATGCTGCAAACCATAGATACACACAAAAGCACAGCATACAATTACAAATCACATCCATTTTATTTGTTTGCTGTCCTGCATATCTTTAGAATCCAGGTGTTTGCAAGGAACATATCCAAATTCAGCCCTTTATCAATGGTTCTGCATATTCATTCTCAGCAACAGCGTCCGTCACAGTCAAAGCTGAGCTCGCGCTCGTTATGAATTTGAATATAGCGCCAGTGCGCCACGTTACAACATGATTTACGGCACTGATATCGAATGCTCATTGGTCCTCATCCAATTCGTCACAGATTGCGACATGTTGTGTTTCAGTTTATGACATTTGAATACTGCGCCAGTGCGCCTTCACGGAGAGAAAACAGATACATAATTTCATGGATTAATAAATTAAATTCTGCTCTGTACCCTATAAAAACTATTACCTCCATATAGAGGACTGCGACTGGGAACTCATTATCATTTGAACTACTTTTGGTACCACTTTTGATATTTTCACAAAAAATAAATGATTAACGTTACGTTTGTTTGTTTGTTATTTGTTTATTTATAACAGTAACGTTATGTAGTTTTAAGAAATGTTGTCTTTAAAATAAAAAATCTTTCACTTTAAAATAAATGGTCCAGATCACTAGTAACGTTAGTTCATGCGGACTGACAAGGTAACACTTGAGTAATTAGTCAGGAGTTAACATGTTTTTCACTTTAAAATAATGGGCCAGATCACTATAGTAGTTCCTGCGGACTGACAAGGTAACGCTTGAGTAATTAGTCAGGAGTTAACATGTTTTTCACTTTAAAATAATGGGCCAGATCACTATAGTAGTTCCTGCGGACTGACAAGGTAACGCTTGAGTAATTAGTCAGGAGTTGACATGTTTTTCACTTTAAAATAATGGGCCAGATCACTAGTAGTTCCTGCGGACTGACAAGGTAACGCTTGAGCAATTAGTCAGGAGTTGACATGTTTTTCACTTTAAAATAATGGGCCAGATCACTATAGTAGTTCCTGCGGACTGACAGGATAACACTTGAGTAATGAGTAATGGATTTCACAAGTAATTTACAATAAAATTATCTGACACATACTGTACAGACATATATTTCTGTGAGGAACTAGTGATATTCTACCAGACATTGTAATCTGGAAGATGTTGTTTTGTGCTTAACACTATAAATGCAGTCAATGTTTTCATGAAGGATGCAAAGATGTTTTGACAAGAGAACATCATTATTTATTGTCACTTCCTAAAGAGAAGCCCTCCCCAGCATGATATCACTAACGTTAAAGTTATTAGAGTTGGAGACATTGAACTTAATGGAGCTCATAAAATATATCATATGGATAGGCTATATATATATATATATATATATATATATATATATATATATATATATGTATGTATGTATGTATGTATGTATGTATATATATATATATATATATATATATATATATATATATGTATGTATATATATATATATATATATATATATATATATATATATATATATATATATATACGTTTCCATAAAGAAGCTAATTGTTCACTTTATAGACGTAGCTGTTGTGATTAGTAATTAATTAGTTATTCTTCATTAGTTGGCCATAGTTCCAAAGTAGTTCTCAATGACGATATTTTTCTTTAGTAATTATCAAATAACTAATAAGGAACTACCTATGTCCTAAATGAGCTATTACTTACTGCTTAGTTAATCTTGCTTCTATATTAGTTAATAGTATTAAGTTAAGTGTTAATGTAGTACTACCTATTACTTCCTGCGTAGCTACTTGTTAACAACGGACCATTATTTTAAAGCGTTACCGGAATTTGTAGTAAAAATAAATACAAGTGATAATTCATTTGCCAAAAAAAAAAAAAAAAAAAAAAAAAAAAAAAAAATGCACTTACAAAACATGGTAAAAGTCAAATAAAAATCTTCAGTATTAAAGTCATGAGAGAGATGGATAATGAAAGTGAAGGTGCAGTTCAGGAGAGAACTCGTAATACGTTGCAAGTCCCCAACCTAAGGTTTTAAATCTTTTTCATGTCAGGTCCAAAAAAAAATAGGGTTGTCCATGTTTCAGAATGGGTTGTGGGTGTATGAGTGTGAGATTTCCCAGCCTATTTATTTTTTTCCCAGTCCGCAACTCATGGAAATTAATCTCTAGAACTGCTCTGAGTCATTTCACGAGCATTTTTTTTTTATTATTTTGAGAAACTATCATCATATCATATACAAAGAGACAGCAGTGTTTCAAAAAGACACTAATGTTTCAGGAGTTTAGTACACAAAATAGGACACATGCTTATTAGATAACCGAATTTGAGTTGATGTATATGCTTTTATTTTTTATTAACTATTTTTCCCCAAACCATTGTTAGATGCAGTTAGATGCCTATAGTTATGTAAAGATTTGGTTTCAAAAACAGTATCTATAAACTATTTATTTTGATTTTAAATCTGCATTGAACTTCATATCAATCTCATTGAAGTAAAAAGCAGTATTAAAGTCTGATTGTGTGGTGGATGTGTCCAAATGTGATCATCTTAATTCAAGTGATGAAGGATGGTGAAAGTCTGACAGTATTGAGCTCTACTTTAAGGTTAAACCTGCATGGTGTAAATGGTTGAAGATGATTAACAGTTGCAAATAAACATTCATTAGATATTTATAAAAGTAATCAAAAATTACTCAAAAGTAATTAGTTACATTACTTTTTTAAAGTGATTAAAAAAGTTACACTACTATAACATTTTAAATAGGGTAACTTGTAATCTGTAACCTATTACAGTTCCAAAGTAACCTTCCCAACACTGGAAGCACATATGTGTTTGACTCATGAGAGCGAAGGATGTGCTCACTGTTGCATTCAAGGAGCTACTAAAGCAGAGGTCTGTACTCTAGCTTTTTGCCAGTGTTTGCAGCGTTTTCATCTCTGGGGGGAATTGAACAAGAGTACATGGAGTACCTCAAGGCTCAGCACTAGGGCCGCTACTCTTCACGCTTTATATGTTACCCTTGAGAGATATCATCAGGAAACATGGTGTTAGCTTTCACTGTTATGCTGATGATACTCAGCTCTATATTTCTTTGCGGCCCGGTGAAACACACCAATTTGAAAAACTAATGGAATGCATAGTTGATATAGAAAACTGGATGGCAAGTAATTTCTTACTGCTAAATTCTGAAAAAACAGAGGTGATAATTATAGGACCTGAAAACTCTGAATGTATTAACATAGAACACTGTCTAAGACTTGATGGCTGCTCTGTCAATTCTTTGTCATCAGGTAGGAACTGCATTTTTCCATCTCAAAAATATCTAAATTATGGCCTATGCTCTCAATGTCAAATGCAGAAATGTTAACCCATGCATTTATGACCTCAAGGTTAGATTATTGTAATGCTTTATTGGGTGGTTGTTCTGCACGCTTAATAAACAAACTATAGATAGTCCAAAATGCAGCTGCAAGAGTTAATACTAGAACCAGAAAGTATGACCATATTAGCCCGGTCCTGTAAACACTGCACTGGCTCCCTATCAAACACCGTATAGATTTTAAAATATTGCTTATTACTTATAAAGCCCTGAATGGTTTAGCACCTCAGGATTTGAATGAGCTCCTGTTACATTATAATCCTCCAAGTCCACTACGTTCTCAAAACGCAGGCAATTTGATAATACCTATAATATGAAAATCAACTGCGGGTGGTGGATCCTTTTCCTATTTGGCGCCTAAACTCTGGAATAACCTACCTAACATGTTCGGGAGGCAGACACACTCTTGCAATTTAAATCTAAATTAAAAACCCATCTCTTTAACCTGGCTAAAACTTAACATTCTAATATGCTTTTAATATCCAAATCTGTTAAAGGACTTTCAGGCTGTATTAATTAGGTAAACTGGAACCGGGAACACTTCCCATAACACCTGATGTACTTGCTACATCATTAGAAGAATGGCATCTAAGCTAATATTAGTCTGTTCCTCTCTTATTCCTTGGTCACCGTAGCCACCAGATCCAGTCTGTATCCAGATCAGAGGGTCACTGCAGTCACCCGGATCCAGTACATGTCCAGACAAGATGGTGTATCAGCACCTAGAAAGGACCTCTTCAGCCCTGTAAGATGGAGGAGACCAGGACAACTAAACCGCTTTCACACTGCACGTCGGACCCGCAATATTTCCGGAACATTGCCGGGTCGCCTTCTGTGTGAAAGCAACCACGTCCCCATTGATTACCGAATTGAACCCAGGTCGGGACCTAGTAACATTGCGGGGTTCGACCCGGGACGAGCGCAATGTGAACAAAAGCCAGATCTAATTCTGTGTTGAAGTGATGACGCGCGTTATCGCGTGACTCTTTTACCCGCTGTTTTGTTGGAAGATCAACGTTCGCGACTAAAACATATGTGCAAACTGTAATGAAGCAGAGATCAGTTAGTTCCTCACTTTCCGCGCTGACTCTGAGATCGTTTGCTTGCTTCAGTGAAAGTATTATGTGCCTGGGTTTTTCGACTCGTACATTACACGTCAAGCGCTGATGTCACGTGTCGTTACGGGATCTTCAAGGGTTGTGTGTGAAAGCACGCACATATCCCGGGTCATCACTGGCAGTGTGAAAGTGCAAAATCTAGCGACCAGGGAACAGTTGCAGGAACACTTTACCCCTGTATTTGCAGGAATGGCAGTGTGAAAGGGGCTCTAGAGCCCCAGATACAGAACCCCTGTGAAGACCTTTTCAAGACGACCACTAGGACAAGACCACAGGAAACGGATGATTCTTCTGCACAATCTGACTTTGCTGCAGCCTGGAATTTAACTGCTGGTTTCATCTGCTCAGAAGAGAACTGGCCCCCCAACTGAGCCTGGTTTCTCCCCAGGTTTTTTTTTTCTCCATTCTGTCACAAATGGAGTTTTGGTTTGATGTACAGTACTCAACCTCTTGGTCCCCTTCGGTACCAAGGTCAGTGAATTTGCACTGGGGCCTTGGGAGTGTTACGACCTTAAGCATAGCTTTTGTGACACGCCACAGCTTGTCGACAATCGCAGCACCACAGGGTTATGATGGTGTTCAGGTTGTGGCATTTTCCAAAGGACCCCATATGTCATTCGACATAACACATAGTGACTGAGAGATAGGGAATGTTTCAGTTACGTTTTTAACCCTCGTTCCCTGATGAAAGGGAACAGATATGTTATGTCCCCATGCCACAAACTTGAACCATTTGCTGTTGCCAGGATACGTTCTGGGCTCCTCAGTGTAAAACCTGAATGACTGGATGCACCTGTTGCCTATTTATACCCGTAGGCACGGAGAGTGGCTCAGGTATGTTAAATCCACTAGGCAAGTTTTCTCTTAAACTCAGAGATGATTGGCCTCCCAAGTGAGACCCCATATGTTCTTCAACGTAACATCTACATTCCCTCTATCAGGGAACAAGGGTTATGTATATAACCGAGACAATTTACATCCTGCTTGAGATCATTCAAATACACACAAAACAACATGGAAATGATCAGGGATCAGACTGATGGAGTGGAAATCAGGAGAGATGAACTAAAGGTATGTGGGTTCAACTGGAGCTGATATAATTAACATACAGTACATGTAGAGATTTAAAGCTTTTTTCCAGATTTCATCACTAGAAGAAGAACAAACGCAACTTTGTACAGCTGAACTGTCACACTGTGTTACTGGTGATTTGCATAGTTTTTGAGAATTTCTAAATTTAAACCAAAAAAGTTCCTACAAGAATTGTAAAACCTGAAATGTTTGACCTTATGTAAATATTTTCAAAAATAATTTCCCTCCAGATTGCACAATTCACTGTCCATGTCAAGCAAATAAAAGTAAATATTTTCCTTATTTTTTTAAACATGCATCTTTATTTTGAATGTCTTATTTATTGCATATGATTTTCTCATCTATTTATACCATCACTTTCATTAAGATGTCCCACATATTTATTTTATGATACTTTACAATATTTTTTTTTTTTTTTTGTCATTCAGAGTAAACTACTTGAATGATAAAAGATGCTCAAGAAGAAAACTGCCTCACATTGCACAACACAATATAGTTATGTTGATTCAACTTATTTTAGATGATTCCTTTTAGGATCTGATCTTATTTTGAATTAACACTAATAATGAAACTCATGGATAGGTGAAACTTTCCAAGCATGACAATGTTTTCTTTAACTTGTATATTAGTTGTTTGGATGAAGAAATAATGTATGAAAATGAAGCTTAAGTACCAGTCATTTATTTTTATTCATTTATTTAGGTGCCAGGAAAAAAATCCTTAAAGGGATTCCCGGGTATTAAGACATGTATAGCTTAATTGAACATTTCAATTGAATTGAGCATTTGCTTTGCCACTAGCAGCTGACATTTAATAAAACAATAATGGCAACATTAGCATAAAAACTCTGTCCACATTATGCATTTAAGACTCATTGAATATTTAGTTATCATTTAAAAAACCTTTACTCACAGAGATTAGGCTAGGCCTATGTGTTTTTGTGGAGGAAAATTATTGAATCCTCTGTAGATGGCTTCAGCGTGTTCCTGCGCTCACTGATGGTGCATCATTATTCACTCATTATTCTCATTATAAACATGATCAAAACTTTTTCACACCTCGGACTTTGCTTTAGTTGCTAGAGCAACCAAGAAGTAATCGCCAGAGGCAAGCCTCCATTACACCTACTCAGCATTCATTTTTGCATCTTTCTTGCGCTAATTGAAACACATCACATGACCGCTCGTTAACCTCGCAAACCAGTGGCAAGCCTGAGCCCTGCCTGAGCCCGCGTAAGATAATATAAATTAAGCCCAAACCCGTCTGGGTCCCATCGGGTTCGGGCAATGATCTTCAGCTCTAGCACAGTGCATTCGGCATTGATGATGTCAAATGGTTGCACTCATCGAGTTCCTGACGCTTTTTACCGCGACATAACTCAGTAAATAAACAAGAAAATAAAATACTGATACGATACCACTTTGTGCGGCTTTGGATGTAATTTTCAGTTGGAGGGCAACAAAAGAGGCAACATAGGACTCACCCTAGCGATAAGAGGAGGAGGAAAGAAAGCATGTGGATGAATAAAACATCCTAGAGATCCGCTTATTTACTCTACAATTCAGCCCGATGCCTTTGAGGTTGTTAGTGGACTTCAGCTACTGAAACAGCTTACAAACGGCTGAGATAAGAAGTGCTATTCTATCCTGTTAGGATGTAAACATACTGACGCTAATCATGATGCGGCGCCGCTGGAGGAGAATCTCAGCGCAGATTTCTCTCGAGGTCAGGGGCATTAAAAATGTATGTACAGCATTTGGTTTGAGCCTATATTTATATCCATCACCAGCTGTAAGGTCTTTCAGAAGCTGTAGTCATAGCAGTATTTTATTTTCAGAGTTGTCTATTCTGACTTGTGTTTCAATAAAATCAGCATCAGGTAGAGGCAGTAGCTCACCGAGTGCAACCATTTGACGCCTCCCATAGTCCAAAATATGTATAAAACTATGTGATTTTTTAAATAACAAACATCTTTTATGGGTTTTCCACTACATATTTTAGTAAGGACATAATTTGTGTTATATTAAGCTATATAAGTCTTAATACACAGGGATCCCTTTAAGATCATCAATCTTCATTTGCATTTTGCCAGATTTGTTTAGTAAATCAGACTCGTCATGAGAGATGCGCTGAGAAAAGCAATTTTGGAGGTACCATGATGTGTGAAATGTATTCAGCAAACATCCAGTCAGAATTTCCTAAGGGTGGAGACTCAAGCTGCTAAGAGAAACACAAATAAAACAAGGGATAGATGCCTTATCTGACAATAATACAGATTTGGTCAATGTACTTTAACAAACATGATGGAGGGACTCTTTTATCTGTTCTTACTTTTGGGTGAGTATAAATGACACACATTAATCAAAGTATGTACAATTATAGATGCTGTTTAGCTATTCTTTATGAACATTTTTTAAAAATCAAATGCAACATATACTTGATGGACATCCTGAAAAGCAATGGAAATATTTTGTTTTTGTAACAGGTCTCTTTTCCATTCAGGGGAGTTCAGAAAACTTGAAAGGTAAAAAAGTAAAAAAAAAAACTAATGTTAACATGCATTAACTAACATTAACCAATACACAAATTATAGTGTTTTTGTTAGCTTTGTTAGCTTTGGTTTCTAAAATACAACTGCTCATAGTTAGTTCTTGTAAGCACAAATATATATATATATATATATATATATATATATATATATATATATATATATATATATATATATATATATATATATATATATATATATATATATATATACATTTCATATTTTAATGTAGTAGTAAATGGAATTGAGTGTTTTGGATTGGAATGTAATATGTTGACCCAAATGGAATGTACTGAAACTTCACACATTTGAGTCTTGACCATCTATCTCCTTGAATATTTTTTCTTTCTTTTTTTATAGAGAATTTGGCATTTAAAGGAAAGGCTGTACAGTCAAGCACATTTAATGCCTGGGGAGCTGCAAAGGCCATCGACGGCATCAGATACACTCCAAGCTGCGCCCACACATCATACGAGCTCAACCCGTGGTGGAGGCTGGACCTGCTGGATTCTTACTACATTTACAAAGTGACCGTCACCAACAGAGACGACTACTGTCTGGATGAAACGGCTGGAGTAGAGATCCGCATCGGAAACTCTCTGGAGAACAACGGAAACAACAATCCCAGGTGAAGTTATGAAAACAGTTATGAAAGTGTCAGGAGAACTGGATTTGAGCAGGTCAGCTGATTGTGTCGTGGTTTCTCTCTTTCTCTCTGTAGATGTGGTGTCACTTCACTGGTTCCAGCAGGCAGTTCTGTCAGTTTCTTTTGCGGTGGAATGGAAGGTCGTTATGTGAACATGTACATTCCTAACATTCAGAAGTATCTGACGCTATGTGAGGTGGAGGTTTATGGTACAGGTAACTTCTGACACCTCATTCTAGATTGTTAAAGTCTAGTATTGTTAAAAGTAAAGTAGATTGTTAAAAAGCAGATCAAATTTCAATAGCGTCGAGATGTTTGAAGCATAGGTCACGAAGATGGCACTTTCAAGCCCAGCATCTTTCTGTTGGTCGAATTTGCATGATCAACTTGAATTTCTTCGCCCTCGTGGGAATCTCTGAATCACACAGATTCTTATTAAAATCTTATGGGAAGTACATTTGAGTTTTTGCAGTAGTGTTGCCAAATATTTTTCAGTGAATGTTGTTTAAGGCAGGTTGATTTGTTGCTAAATTACATCATGACACATGATGTCATTGGGTGACGGTGTCAATGTAATATGAAATGTAATATTTATATATATAAAAAACTATTTTTTTATATACTTAATTCATATAATTCAATATAGTTATATATATATATAATTCAACATTAAATTATTTAAAAGGAACCATTTTTTGAACATTTACATTTTTAACGTGGTAAAACTACATATTCTGAACATGCGTTTGTTAGTATGCCACACTCCAACAAAAGTCCCTAAAACTCAAAATCTGTGTTAAGATGAAAAAGGTTTCTTTACTGATTATCCACAGGAATTTTACCTGTATTTAAAATCATGCTTTGCATTTTGTTTAGGGTTACAGGAAATGTCTGTAAAGACGAAAATTGTCCTGGCAGAAAGTTAGCCTACCTTTTCCATTTTTTAAAGACCTTTACTAACTGAGTAACAATTGTTTGTACAAACTAATAAAAAGGCAAAAAGGCGTATCATAAATTAACAATTATTATTGAACTATTGCCGTTACAACTACTGATTCACATGTGATGTGTGTACTGCTAGACACCTCTCTCTGGCTGATGTGCTGCTTGGCTGGCTAGCTGCACAAGACTGATACATACTCAGGTCTGGTGGATCTTTTGATTTGTGCCATTTTCTCTCTGCTGCCCTGAGTTTGGTCCAGTGCTCATGAAGAACTTCAGATAACCAGGGGTTAGAAGGGGCAGCCCGTGCTGGTCTGCAGGAGAGAGGACAAATATCATCTAGACAACAGTTTAAAGTAGAGCATAAAGTGTAAGTTGCTGCATTCACATCCAGAGATGAGAAATGTGTAGGTGAGGGAAAAGAGGAAGATACTATAGAGGAAAGATGGAAGGGAGAAAGGAAGCATAGGTTTCGTCTAAAAGTAACCGGTTTAGGGGTAAGTGGCACAAAGGTAGCAAAATGTAGTTTAAATGTAATGAAGAAATGATCTGAGATATGTAGGGGTTTTACCAAAATGTTGTCTGCAATAAAACTGCGTGTGTGAATTAAGTCAAGTTGGCTACCTGATTTGTGCATGCTTGTAGTGGTAAGTCATTTGAGATCAAATTAAGCAGTGGATGGAAGCCAGTAGCATAAGGCTTGTCCAGATGAATGTTGAAGTGGCCAAAGACTAAGGAAGGTGGATATGATTGGTTGCATGATTTGTGGATATAATTTGGGCAGGAGGGCGGTAGATTACCACAACCTGGAGTTTAATGGGGGCCATCACAGTAATCGCATGAGATTCAAATTAGTTATTATTTTATAGGGGAGAGAGGGTTGACCATTTCCACTTGTTAGAAATGAGCAGACCAATGACCCGACCCCAGCCAACCTGACATGTGAAAGAAAGATAAATTGTTTGCTAGAGCAGATGGGGTTGCTGAGTCTTCTGGACAAATCCAGGTCTCAGTCAAGCCCAAGATGCTGAGTGTAGATTGTAAAGAAATAGCCAAAATGAAATCTGCTTTGTTGACAGCTACTGACAATTCCAGAGACAAACAGAGAAAGAAAGATGTGCAGTAGAGGATGTAGAGATAGGATGCAGGTTAGCAAGATTGTGTTGTGTCTGCGTGTGACATTAGAGCTTTGTCGAGAGACAACCGAAATATTTTGCAGACACATGATAAGAGGTGAAAAAAACAGGAAACAGGAAAGCAGAGTATATAAAGGGAAGATAATAATACTTAAGTGTGTTGGTGGTTTTGTTACTCTGTGAAATTGAGCAGATAAAGTCGCAGGTCTTTACACTGGTTGGTCTTGACACGAGGAGGCTAAACATGAGGCCTGAATGCTTCCACAGATGCTTCCGCAATGCATCAGCGCACAGACATGAGACAGACAATGAGACAAAACCAATAAAACCCATTAAAAAAAAGAGGCATTTGTTGCATCCAGTTGGGACTAAATTACTGACTATAGTGAGTTATACTGTCTTTTTATGTCTTGTGTTGCTTATTGCACTGCGTAAACATAAAACCCATGTCTGTATTTGTGATTGGAGAAATTACAAACAATAAGCACTACTCTACACTGCTAAAAACTCACGTTTGAATCATCTGTGGCAAATTATATAAATATGTAAACAAACTTACAAACTCTGAGTCAGAAGTGCCAGACTGTCCTTGCAAAGTTGGAATTGCCTCATTTTATAGAAACGGACACCGACATTGTAGGCTACTCTTCCTATGCTGCACACATCTGAATATTTGGGTTGAACTGTTCTGGAACAGTGTTGTAAATACAACTTAACCACTGATTTCTAGTTGTGTCCTCTTTTGGAAGGCCAAAGAAAGTATTTAGCAAAGTAGTAAGCAAACAAACAGCGTCTCCACAACATGGTGCCGTAGATAATAAAAGTGTAGGAACCGAATTTGGTTTTGTAAAAATCACAGATTTTATTAACTCTTTTTGATTTTTGGTCAAGGATGTGGCTGAAAAAAAGTTTATGAATCCCTGATTTATATGTTCAATTAGTAAGATATAGTAAAACTAAGTAATGATATGTTTCTCCGACAGCCAAGAAGCAGGTGACCCGAGTGCAGGTGAAAGCTGCTGAGAATGTGGATGAAGCTGAACTGAAGGAGCTCGTCTTAAACAAGGTGGATTTTATAATACTCATCCTAAAATCGATTGTTGAACATACAGCAAACAAAAAACATCAGGTCAGTTTAGACATCAGTTAAAAAAATTATATTTCAGATTTCCCCATCAGCGTGAACAAAACCCACCATGATTTTAAATACACCTTTTGACCAATTCTGATCTTTCTGTAAGATTTGTAAAGTAAGAGGTGTTAATGTTGAGTTGAAATACCTCAGTCTTGTCTGTGTGGGATTTATCCACTGAGTAACTGAAGACTGTTTCTGTGTTTAGTTAAATCAGACGCTGAGCGATCAGGACGTCACACTGACATGGAGGACACAACCCAATGGGAAAGTCTTCCAGAAGAACAGGACTGTACTGAAACAATCTCCTGTTTGTTTTTCTTTGAAGTGAAATGTTATTAATGCAATTCATTCTTAGTTACAGATATCTGAATTATTTTATTAGATTATTATATTAGACTTACAATTTATAGTAAGTTCTCAAAAAAGTTACATATATTCTTAAACTGTGTTCCGAAGATAAACAGAGTTCTCACAGGTTTGCAAAGACATGAGTTATTAATGACATAATTTAGATTTTTGGGTGAACTATCCCTTTAAGTAAAATGGACTTAATTTAGATTCCCATAGGTAACACCACTAAGTATCTTATATAATTTTCTTATATAGAAAATCAATCTTATTTATTTAAATTTTTATATATTTGTAAGAATAAAAAAAAACACTTAGTAAGGAGAGCATTTGTCCAGCGTGACTCAATGAAGTGTTTAAAAGGATGAGGAGACTGAAAGAGACTCTGAGTTTATCGAAGAAAACCTGCTCCTGACCAGGTTAGGTTCATAGAGTAAGTTACCATGGTAACTGACTCTGAGTATAAGTTATCTCTTTCAGAAACGGGCTTGACTTACCCTGCTTTCTCGGGTTTGACAAACCTCCCATTCTGAAACATAAAACCTAGAGATTCCCTCATTTCAGGGTTAACATACTCAGAGTTTTCACTTAGCCTCCTTTGTGAAACAGGCCCCAGTTTCAACTAATATAATGATAATGGCATAATAACGCAGGTAACCTTTTCAAAGACCAATAAACTTTTATTTTATTTTATGCGCAGATTCCGAGCAAGAAATACCAACATGTTGACTTTATGTGGCTTAAAGTTAATTAATTTTGTATGTTATATTATTTATATGCCAGTTAGGGATGTTTCATATTGACAGTTTAACCGTTAACCGAAAGTAAACATTTTACAGATGAAGTGGCCGTTCCCATATTGCGTGTTTTTGGCGCTCAAGTTCGTTATTTCAAATGCGGTATGCGCGCTCATAATGGAAGCGAAGCGACGCACCGCATCTAGTTAAAAAAATCTCAGCTTTTGAGAATGATGGAAACGCAACAGGTCATGTGACAAGAACCAACTCAATCAGCTTTTTTTTTTTTAAATGGGGTGCACCCAAACACTGCAGAGTTTTTTACTTTTCTTCGTAAATAAATCTTGTAGCAGATTTACAGCAAGGGTTTTTCGGTTGTGTAAATCAATTACTGGAATTCCCTTGTAATGGATATCGTAGCTGATGGATGCTTTGCAAGACAGACGTCTCAGGAGTGTAACTGCCCTAGCAATTTAGAAAGAAGGAGAAAACGACGCGCCTAGCATTTTCCACGCATTTTTAGGCACTACATGTGAATGGCCCCTGAGTGTTTGTGTGTTAACTCACTGGGCGCATTGACACACACAACCACTCGCCTACAGACATATTTACTTGAG
>NW_020525197.1:32500-70198 GCF_003368295.1 Carassius auratus | reverse complement strand
TTGCTCCGTCCTGCCGTGTGTCGGGCATTAACTCTCCTCCGTCTTGACTTCCTCTCTTTTTTCTGCCCTCCGTTGTCACGGAAACGCAGAAGGAGAGTTAACCCTAGGTCATCCATAGCTGAGGAAGCTCTTTGTGACTGGGAAAAAAGAGGCGGAAAATACAAAGCTAGCTCTTGGCATCTGTCGGCCATATAAACATTTCCTCTGACTTTTATGGCGGGTAAACAAGAGAGTGCAATTATTTTTTCCCCTCTGCTTTTCTCTTTTGGTGGCAGTGGCAAACAAAAGGACAGAGGTTTGAACAGGTTTTAAACTTGGAAATGAAATGGTCGAGCCGCCTGCTGCCTTCGCACAACAGACAGTTTTAATGTGCTGCGTTGAGTTCATGTGTCATGCCGCGCTCAGTCACCGGCCCCGTTAATGCCCCCTGCGATGCAGATGCCTCAAATGGGCAAGGTTCACATGACCAAAATAGCCTTATTTTATGCAGATTCTTGCTGGCGTTTTGCATTAATTATGATCTGTCATGTGCTACAACACATTCAAGACCAATTTTTTGTATGACGGCTACACATGCAATGTTTATATGTCCATGTATATTAGTCTTTCAGTCCTTTGTGTGGTTGTACCGCTCGAAGCATGTCTAATGGCATCACATACTCAGCCTGAATGAATCTTAGTGCCTGTCCATTTGCTTTAATGAAAGAAAATGACGTTTGAAAGGTTGTATGTTTGTAAGTAGCTCCTAGGGGTGTTTTGGACGGGTTGAGCATTGAACACACCCAAACATGAGCAGTAAGTATTATTACCAAATGTTTGCATGTGCCTGGCAAATCAATGTATTTTTGACTGTATTTATGAATTATGATAGAAATAGCATACATATCACTTTAGAAAAATCTCTGTATTATTCATAAAGACCAATAATTGCTTGTCACTCCCCACTATTTCAGGATTATTAACAGTGTTTTGCAGCTGTGCCCTTGAGTGTAAGGCGTGTGTTAGATTTAGTTAATTTAAGGAGCTGCCAGCACATCCAGACTACAACCATCCCTCCTAAATGCACAAACGTGTACTGGAGAGACAGGGTGTGTTTTATGCAGACAGGAAATCAGCCAGACGTACACTAGTCAGAATGAGTTCAGGTGTGTTGAAGACTCACAGGACTGCCACTCTGTGTAATAAAGTGTTTTTTTTTATTTTTTTATTATACATCTATCTCTATAAGTGATTGCAGTGATGCACAGAAGTTAGTCACATTCTCAAAGAAACTTCTTCAAAAGCATTTTCAGATATCCTCTATCTTAAATGTCATGAATGCTTCTTGAATAGGCATGGACATGATGTAAGACATGAGGTCGCTGAACAGTGCTCTCAGATGTTCAGATGCTCTTTAAGCAGGATGAATTCTGACTCTGAAAGTGATTCCAATTATATTGTTGTTCTTGTGTCATTATAGTTATAGATGTGGTGTTGATTCTGCTGTCATCATAGAATTAGAATGATTATTAAAACATTATATTATATAAGACAATGGCTGTAATTCAATAATAATTACATAGATTAGTTGTATTCCTGCTTTCTGCCTAATTGACACCACATGCGTGTGCACATGAATTTGTTCTTAACCACATTGAAGTGTTAATGAATTTGCAGTATTCTAAACGAGAAACCTTATGCCCATGGTTAGTTATTTGCATAAAACACTCCCAAAACCATCTCGGCAAGACCTTTCCTTTACAGTTGTTTGTCAATCTCATATGAAACTCTCCAAAGACACACTCTCACCTAAGAGATGTACAGCAAGGTCCTCAAGCAATGCCAAGAGTACAGTTCTCAAAACTAGTGGAAACACAGTCACCTTTTAATGCAGATCAAGATTACACACTCACATTAGCCAACTATGCATACGTGTATCTGTGGTGTTATTCAGAGAAATTGTGCAGCTCCAGCTGTAAAGCAGCTTTCCACTTTCAGTATGTGTACATATGATGAAATATGTTTATATATAATCTATATATTCTCTCTATAATCTTACAATGGCTAATGCCTACTTACCAACCTTTACATTTCAGCAAATCAGTGAAAATGACTGGATGAGCGTCACATAATGTTAATGAGCACTGCTGATTGAGTTTAATTGTGCACTTTTCGTTACACTGTTGTAATTACCGGGACATTGAGTCACAGTTGGGCGACTTTAGCTTAGAGAAATCATTTCTGCATCATGTGGAAGACATGCCCTAGAGTGCCTCCTGTTGCCCTCGGTCTGCTCAAGAGCATTAAGTTCAAGCATGAGCCCATGTCTATTGGTGTGCATACATTCATTAGGACATATCTAGTGGATCATAATTTAGGTCAAGGGTATAAAATGTCATCTTTCCAAGTCACAAGCTTCATATTTGCAAGCAACTGAAGCGGAATCACATTTTTTAAAATGACTTTACGTCAGAGCCCAAAAGCTGAAGGGGAGTTCACGTGGGTCTGAGTGCACGGTCAGGTTGTCTTTCTGACTAGCCCGTCATGCAAACCCCAACCACGAGGTGTTAGACAGCGTTTGGCACAACCCCATGGTCTCTGGCATATTGGCACTGACAGCTGTCACCGTATCGTACGTCACCAACCCATGAGAAAGCTGCAGTGGACCATAACTAAGGTTCACTCCTTCCTCCCCCTTGTTTTCAGACTTCGGCCCCTGCAAGAATGCAGACAAAGACATGGGGATTTACAGTCCTGGCCTCGAGTCGACAGACACTTAGCGTTGGAGTAGTCGATACACTCTTGAAGGAGAGATTTAAATGGTTCTCTGTAGGAAATGCTTTCCTCAAGCCTATTAGGAATATTAGGACAGTCTGATGAGGCATCGAGTGAATCCATTAACTAGCTCGAAATGAAATCGCAAGCATGTTTCTGGAATGCTCCCTGAGATTGCATGAAAGCCTGATTGAATGTAGTGGAATTAAATGTATGTTTGATGCCAGTCAAAGACAGATTGAGGCCAGTGGCTTGTTTGCTAGACTGCAGACTCGAATCAGCCATCACTTTTTAGCCTGTAAATGGAGGGTTTTCCCTCTGGTGGTGTCAATGTGGTTTTTATTTTCCGCCTGTGGTGCTTTGGTCTCGGTTTCATTTGTATACTATTATAGCACCAAGCCGGAGTGGTGATTGTTTGCAGCACCAATGGAGGGATACAGAGAGTGGGGGAAGGGACAATACTGTTGACACAGTCTTTCATAGCAGCCTCCTCCCCTATACACAGTTCCTTGGATAATAAATGTACTACTATTAAAAGTAGCGACCGTTTGTGATGAACTCGCTGTTATTGTGTGGCGAACAAAGTCTAATTTTTCAAACCAGTGACCTTCATTGCAGTGTTTGCCACAGCGTTATTTTGTAAGCATGGTAAACATTTAATTATTCATTTTGACATGATTTGAGTAAGCTAAATTGATTTATATGCAGTAACTGTGGGAAGGGCTAGATGATAATATATTCTTTTTTTTGTTCCATATTTTGTTTGCAACTAAGTATGGAGTTTGCAATCAAATTCCTGAAAGACTGTAGTTTTTCCTTTTTAAATCACAGCTTGCGATCATTCATTATAGTGGTATTTGATATTTAATAAATGTCAGTAGCCAAAATGCAGATTACATTTTTTTCTTAATAGAAACTTTTTTAACATTATAAATGCATTCCCTTTTGATTAAATAAATGTTTCCTTGCTAAAAAAAAAATATATATATATTTTTTTTTAAACCAAAACTTTCAAATGGTAGAGTTTAAAAATAATTATTTGTTAATATGCAAGTTGTTATTTTTTCTGTATTTGCTTGTTTGTCCAGCCCTTACTGCAGGATTTTTCCTGGTTTGGGGGAAGGGTCTTATGTGAGCTTGTCTTTGCTGCATGCTGCCAAACCGTCACTTTCTAAATGAGTGTTTTTGTGTGTGCGATTGCTAAAGAAAGTGAGAGTCTGCGTCTTCCCCGGCTGCTGAGGACTCTGCTCAGTCAGTGCTGCCTCATATCAGGAAGCCTCTGACTCACTCCCACAAAAACAATGTCGTAAAGCAATATACCGGATTACTAGCGAGGCTACTCGATGACATCATGAGAGAACTCATGTGATTAACAGCACCGCAGCGCTGATCCCAGTTCTAGCTAGAGTGTCTCTCAGCGATTGGTCTCACCTGTCACTGAGACATTTTTTGGGTAATAACAACCACATGCCTCCGCCTCCTGTAGGGAAAACAGGCACAGGCGTAGAGGCGCAGCATACGCATTTTTCATTTGTACAGTTGGCTCATGGATGATTCCGATCTGTGCAGATGTACAGGACAGCCGTGTTAGGACAACACAGAGTGATGCATTGTGGGTTTAGTCCAGCAATGTTTGGAAATCAGACTGGGAACTTGGGAGCAGCTGCCAGCTTTCCTTAGGTTGTCATGGCTTCCGTCATTGGACAGTCAGAAACACGAATCTAACAAAGAACCAATTATACTTTCTCCAGTTATTTTATTTTTTTAATATGTTGTTTTACATAGTTTTTATTTTAATTGTTGGTTTATGTTATTAATTTATTTATTTGATTTAGCTAACTATGAAGTGATAAAGCATCCATTTCAATTTTGCCAATTTATACCTAAACACATTTTTATTTTATTTTTAAATGATTCCTTTTACTTAATGTAATTTTTTTTCTTTCTTTTTTGTTGTCATTAAATTACTGTATATTCTGCAGTCAGAGTAGTATTATTCCAGCACAAAAATTATAAAAATTACATTTATGGGGACTATATTAATTTAAACCGATATATTTACACTAAATAATAAATAAAAAAAAATCATCCATGTCATACAAACTAAGCGATTCACTGAAATGATTTAGATTCTCAGACCAAAATAAATATGAGAAGGCTGTTTAGCAGAGCATTTTTAATCAACATTGCATGAGCAAAAATGGCAACCATGTAGCTTTCTCCTGGAATGAATATACAGTTGTGCTCAGAGCGATGGATAAGATTAGAAACATTGCTAAGTAGTGTTATTTGTTTGAAATGATTCATTTCAGTACTTTGTCCATTCCACCAGGGACAGTACATCATTGTATTTGTCATGTTGGTGAATCAGGTATGATAAAATGTGATCAGAGGTTTAGTTGGTGTAGGCTTTGCCAGATAGTACAAGGTCAAAGTCACTAGGGCTTGTAACGAGTGTTTGGCAAAGGAGTTGCCGGAGGCGGGAGCTGCAAGCATGAGCAGAAGTCTGGGTGTAGCACACGAACCAGTGAACTCATTTGCCACTACACACATACCTACTGAAAGCTACACCCTTGGCTGTGGAGGTTTGGTAGAGACCTCCTTCTCAAGAATTAGTAATCTGTCCTTTAGCTGTCTTGTAAAGCATGCGTTATGTTCCTATGATGCATGAAATTGATTTGTTTTTCTCTGAACTATCTGTTATCTGTATCATGCAGTTTATGCCCTGCAGCAATGGATAAAAAGGCTAGATTTTGAGAAACAGATAATATGGAGACAAGATCACTTTCTAAGAATATCCAGACATTTATTTCAATGTCAGAATTGAGGGTCTGTCACTCAGAAATGTTATTTTTAGTTTTACAGATATGCAGCTGTGTCCACAGCTTTCCGAATATCCACCATGTGTGTTAGTCCACCCTGTTTGCCAGACCTCCTCCAGGAACTCAAGATGAAGCTCATTCTGACACTTCCTTCAGGGGCCTACATCTCTCTCAGTTCTCAGTGTGGTGTGACGGGGGGATGTCATCATGCAACTTATTATACCACAAGTGTGGCATGGCCTGATTTTAAACGACAAGCTGAGCCCGGGGTCGTTGGAACTCAATCCAGGCATATTTTGCCCCAGCTTTCCATCCTACGCATGTTTGTTTGCTGGCTTTGTACGTACATGGCTGTCCATGCTTCAGTGATTTCCATAAGCTCTCATGGACGTAGATTTTCTAGATTGGGATCATAAAAAGGATAGCCATTGCTGAAGATGGTCATTATAAGTTTTTTGTTATGTGCGCAGAAGGCATGTATAAACTGGCAATAATTCCACATCATAGATGCCCTTAGTTATGAGATCCTTAAAATTGATCCTGTTTACTTTTATACCAATTTTTTTTGGCTTATTGTGCATGATTCATTTGTGCACAGTCTTGTAAAGAAGTTTTTCTTCATATTTTGGATCAACCATGCACTCTTATATTTGTTTTAACCTTTCAGACCAATTTTTAGCTGATTTCACTAATAGTTTAGTTTATAGTGATAATTTAATCTTATGTTTGAAGATTTCAATTACTATAAATAAACGAAACTATTCAGTATATTTTGGGGTTGATGAATACCAGCCCTGCTGTTTATTAAGCATTTTTATGGTTATCATATCAGACATTGTTAAAGGCGATTTGCTGAAGCATTTAAAGAAAGTTTTTTTTCAGCGCCCTTGTAGGGGTATTGCTCCGATACTGCCACTTTCAGACGAGACTGATCCAAAACCAATATTCTGCATATACATATACCACACAAACGTCAAGTTTTCTTGCACTAATCTTCTCTGCCGCGGCTATCTTTCATCCTCCATTCAGCTTTTAAACTGCGCATGGCATTCAGTCACTA
This sequence comes from Carassius auratus, assembly GCF_003368295.1. Lineage (NCBI taxonomy): Eukaryota > Metazoa > Chordata > Actinopteri > Cypriniformes > Cyprinidae > Carassius > Carassius auratus. The sequence continues at coordinate 63,562 of NW_020525197.1, read as the reverse complement.
CAATCAAGATGATAAAACTCTCTCCAAGATGATTTAATATTCCTAATATTATACTTGAATTGTAACTAAAGATAAATGGTTTTGCATAAAACGACTTTATCTTGATGGAGTTTTGTTTAGTTTCTAAATCATGTTCATTTCTATTGTGTTACATCACAACACTACATAGAGTAGAGAGTACTATGAATTGAAAAGGCTCAATAAACTATAGCACAGATTTAATACACTATGCATCAATGTCTCTTCCCTTTGTGCTCTGAACTTTTCTATGTGGAGCACTGCCTGCATGCTGTGACTCAGTGTTGCTTCAAGCATATCATTCTGCACACGGGAAGCGCATAAGCACTTTGTGCCACTCTGTATTAGGGCCTTTTGTATCATACTACTTTTGCACAATGACGGATTATTAGTTATTTATTAACAGCCTTTCTTGGTCCTCTTATCTATCATATGTTGCTGCCTCATTACTGTGCTATATATTTAAAAGAAAATGTCTTTTAATTTTATAGTAGGCCCTATATATTTATATATAAATATATAATTTTTTCATGAATGTATTTTACAATGTGTAACATTTTACCAGATTTAGCCCAACACTTAATCACTTTTAATTGTTCCCCACTAATTTTTTTTTCTTCTTCACTAAACATTTAGATTTTACTAAATTATTGTGCTCTCATGATTTTTCTAGACTAACTTTTGGTACTGAATTATCCACTTACCTAGTTTATAATAGTATTTTTGTCATAGATTATGATTATATATTTTTTCTTTTGTTGTTTTTCTTTATAAGAAAGTTGTCTATATTTAGTAGATTGAGTGATGATCAGTTCAACTCACATTGAGGTATAGAAAGTCTACACTGATTAATTAAAATTTTTACTACAGGCATATTTAATGGTTCAAAATATTCGTCTACTTCAAATGCAATAATCAATATTGGCCTCGACTCCTGGAAAACACACATTGGTTACTCTTTATAATAATAATAATAAATATTAATATTTTGTATATTAAATAATATATCAATAGCTCAGTGCAAAAAAAAATGGCACAAACAAATATAAGGTAAAATACTTGGTAGATTTTTCATGTAAATAGATGTTTCGCTTCAGTTCTGTTTGTTGTTTAGGCAGCTCATTATGGTTTGGAACAGGGCATTGCATTTTGCATTTGTTTTTTAATTACCCCGATAACGACAGCAGAATTGAATTAATTTGGCCTGGAAAAGCACAGTGCTCTCTGAGCGATTAGGATCCTTCAATACGACTCCCACAGTCTGTCAATAATGCTTAAAGGCCTAGGTTATTGTGCTCACAGAGAGCTGTGCAAAGACATTGAGGTGCCCTCTACAGATAACACAACTTTGAGACAGGGCTCCAAATGCGTATTTACCCTGTAAACGGCAAGGCTTTTTCAGCGAGAGACAGTCTGTTTGTGTTCAGGTCCACTGAGCAAAGTACAACTGATGACATGGACTCACTCAGGATGTGTGATTGTGTGTAGAGCCGCTGGTTCCTGGTCCTGTTTGAGTGCACTCATGGTGACGTGCTATTTTGGTCAGCTGAGAGTCAGTGGGTCCACACAATTTGCACAATTAGGGTTTATTTTTTTTAAGCTTGTCTGAACTTCCTGGAATAATTAAAGCTCAGATATTTTCAAGGGGAAATTTACTGTAATATGCACAGACGGCCAAAATAATTATTTTCTATTTGAATATAATTCAAAATCAAAAAAATAAATTCTATGACAGCAAAGCTGAATTTAGCATATAAAAGTTATTTAAAAAATTTTTATGAGATTTTGCTGTACTACTGCGTTTACTGCATTTTCAAATAAATTCAGACTAGGTGAGCTTAACCCCCCCCCCCCCCCAAAAAAAAATCTTAATTATTCTTTTTTTTGGCTGCCAGTGTAAATATTATGCAACACATAAAACTCTATTAACACCATGGCATTGAATCCGGGTATATCTACAGTGGTATTAATAGTTTTATCTTTATCACATCCAAAATAACACATGAACTTTGTTAGTTTATACAGAATCTTACTTGTCATCTTCTAAAATGCATGCATACATGATTTGTTTGTAAACAAACTCTTTTTCTGTCTTTTCCCATATGCACCCTCTCCTGGATCTTCTTGCAGCAGGGGTCAGCCAAAGGTATGACCCTCATTTCTGTCTAAAATTCAAAAGCTTACATCACACAAAATGCAAGTTTGATAGAACGTTCATACAGTACACAAGTTTGATAGAATAGAACAAATGGAAACACAAAGTAACCATTTTTATATCTATCTATCTGTCTTCCTTTTTTCAAGACCTTCGCCTATGACTACTGTTTTTGGTCGATGGATGAGTCTGAGACAGAGAAGTTTGCTGGTCAGTTTCTGGAAACACTTCTTGAAGAAGCCACTTTGTTTTTTGCTTCAGTACCAAACATTTCTGTACCTGTATCATCTTTTGATGTTTTTTTGTGCCGGGGCTGATGGTGCTACTGAAGATAAGGTTTTGTTTACACATCAAAATAATTTGTACTAACATTGTTTTTCCAGAAAATCTATAGTGTGTCACCTTGATGTTTTTAGTAAAGTTTCAAGTCATGGCACTCTATCTGCAGGACAGAAAGTGATTTGATTTATAAAAATAAAAAAAGTGTGTGTGTGTGTGTGTATATATATATTCTTATTTTTAGGACCATTAATTTTTTTTCATTAAGCCATTTTTAAAAAAAATTTTTTTACTGTATTTGTTTAGGTGTCGTCATGCACTTCAGCACAGCCATACATGGTTTCTCCTGTTTTCCTCCGTTTCTCTCCTTCACATGATGAATCATTTTGAAGCTACAGTGAATCCTATTTTTAGAACCATAAACTTAGTTTAGTTTAATTGTTTTCTCGGAGTCATACATCACTTGAAAATGTTCTTGTCAGGTTTTTGTAAGATTTTACATTTATGTACGTCCGTCTTATGTACGTCCGTCTTAATTGTTATTAAATTATATTTTAACAGGCCAAGATGTAGTGTTTCAGTGCCTTGGGGAGAGTCTTTTGCACAATGCCTTTCAGGGTTACAACGCCTGTATTTTTGCATATGGGCAGACTGGTGAGTAATGCTTTGTACGCAATGACCTTTGCTCAGTTTTTTTTTAAAAGCACTCTAAACATAACCATTCTTCTTTTGTAAAGTAGTTACTCGTTAAAGTGGTCATCGGATGCGAAATGCACTTTTACATGCTGTTTAAACATAAATGTGTGTAAGCAGTGTGTATACACAACAACTCTATAATGATAAAAATCATTTGCCTCAGGCTCTGGGAAGTCATACACCATGATGGGTTCGGCAGACCAACCCGGTTTGATCCCCAGACTCTGCAGTTCTCTGTTTGAGCGGACCATTCAGCACCAGCGAGAGGAAGAGAGCTTCACCGTGGAAGTCTCTTATATGGAAATCTACAATGAGAAAGTCCGGGACCTTTTGGACCCCAAAGGGTGAAGCCTATTATGTCTCATGTTTAATCCCTGAGCTTTACTCCGCTGTAGATGTTGATCTAACACAATATCCATTTTTTCCCCATAGGAGTCGACAGGCCTTAAGAGTGAGAGAGCATAAAGTTTTGGGGCCTTATGTTGATGGTCTATCAAGGCTTGCGGTAGAAAGTTACAAGGTAACAAAAAGGACAAAAATATCATGTAATAACATGCACTTTACACAATGATTAAACTTTAACCTTCTTTTTTCTAATTCATACTGTCGTTTAGTTGATCATGTGGCTCAGTTATCCCCTCTTTGGGTCTGCAGTTGAAGTTCAGCAAATCCCACTGTATGAATGTTTGTAGTCAGCTCACGATACTACATGTCACTACTTTTTGGTCTTATGGAACTCTTAGTCATACTAAAGCCTGCACAGAATCTGTAAAAAACAGATTTCCATGGCTTTTTGCAGAATTTGATGCATTTAATTGTGTAGTTTGTTACCTATTCTTTTAATTCTACTAAAATATGTTGAGTTAAAATGGGTTTAATGTGTCTTTGGTTTAACACGTTTGTACAAATTGTAATCCATTCTGTAGAATTCCAGAGATTCCATAGGTGATCATTGTGGAAGCCCTATTTAACTCAGTTCAAAACCTAAAAACAGGTTACTTTGTAGTAACCATAATTCATCAGTATTGTGCGTGCCTTATTTTTTATTAAACAAGTACTTATTTTAAACCAAAAAATAAGTATGCACAAGCGTGCAGTATTTCTGACCTTTAAAGCATGTCTGAGATTCTAATGGTGTCCCTTCTCTTACCCGAAGGACATTGAGTCCTTGATGTCTGAGGGGAATAAATCCCGTACTGTGGCGGCCACCAATATGAATGAGGAAAGCAGTCGCTCACATGCTGTTTTCAAAATCATCCTCACGCACACACTAAAGGACCTGCAGTCGGGGGTAAGGACACACTTACACACACTGTTCTAAAGCTGATTTTCATAGATTAAGATTTAGATGCAAGATAATACAAGTGGAAAATCTCAAAATACACGCTCCAGGTCCACACTTTATGTTAAACAAAGTTTCTTGCAACATAAAACTTATCCATTACCACTATGCACACTTAGTTCTTACTGCTGTAAATTTTTAGACTTTGGGTCAATGACCTTCTTTAGGATTGGCTAACCTTTGCATACCAGCATAGTTTGGTTATCAGATTGGGTCAAGTTTCTGAATTCTGAATAAACACGACTATGCAAATGTAGGTGGTCATTTTAATGTATTCTCAACTTTGCAACCATGATTTACTATGGTATTGTAAATGGTCCGGATGGCCAGAGTCTGTCCTCAAACTCTCTTATTTGAAATGAAAAAGGAAAACTTTGTTAGGGTAGTATAATTTGGGAACATTCCTGATTCTGCTGTTTGATAATGAAACTCAGACCTTGAATGTTCTTGCAAGATCCTCATGAAATAAAGCCAAGTACTGTAGCAAGGGGAAGACTGAGGGATGAGTCATCATGTCCAGCCCTGATGATCTCATAGATGGATGTATTGAATACCTTTTATCAGCTGATGTGGACCTGTTATGGCACAGTCCAGTGTTAAGTCTCAAATGTTCCTCTTATGTTATACTTTTACATAAACTTGCCTTTGTTCCATCCACTTTGGGTCATTACTGTATGTTTCCTATTTATAATATTGCATAGATTGTTTAATTTATGCATCTCCAAAGATCTTGTACCATTAAGGTCACTCTGGACCAAGTAAACCTTCCCTTATCGGCTTTATCGTGAGCATGGAGAGAGCTCATGCAAATGGCAGGAAAATCAATGAATAAATTATAGAGTGTCCGAGTTTTGACGTCAGCTGATCTCCTCTTGTGCTGTCCTGGTGTCACTGTGCTTTTCTTTTGTGCCGTATGTCATGATCACCTGATTCGACTTGTGTCCAGTTCCTAATCTATAATTTATCAGGGCCTGGACTGTGCTTGCCACTCAACAGGTGCAAGATCTAAATTTAGCATGTTGTCACTAAAAAATAGCCATGATAAAGTTTTAGCCTGCATGCACATACCCATGCACCAAACCCAGCCCTTATGTGTGTGCTGCTTGTCATCTCAGCCATCAATAAGTAATGATGTGTGTATTTTTCCTGCGCAGTCATCAGTGCTGTCTTTTCCATGCTGTGGTTTTCCATGCAAACAACGCTGTGGGGCAGTAGATTACCTCTGATTTCTATATCCTTTTGAATTCAAATCTGTGTTTAGCATATTATGGAAAACATTAAAACTAGATTTTTTACATTGTCTGTGCTTGACTGTGTAAACTCACCACTATTCAACACCATTCAACACTTGTGTGTTCTTACTGCTATGCAGTAACTGATTAGATATAATCTGGATTATGTAGTCAGATTAATTTTTTATTTAACTTAAATTAATTTTTTAAGTAATTGTAATATTTTAAAATATTCTAAATCAGATTAGTTACTTTTTTATCTGTTACAAGATTACATATTTACTCACTCAATAGCAATAATTCATGGCTTAATTAATGACTTATTGAATTGAATTAATTATTTGTTTTTTATTAAACTCACAAACCCCTTGCAGTTAGTTTTAGATCCCCAGTTTGGGAAACCTTGAATTTAATGTTTAAGGCACTTGGAATGGAATATATTTTCTTTTTCTTTTCATATTTATATCAATATAGTACAAGATCCTTTTTAAATCGATTTGATAAACGAGATGGGTCTAAAGTCATCTAAAAGTAATGAAAACGTAGTCTGATTATATTACCTAAAATGTGAAATTTATGTAATTTAACTACAATTTATGTCATGTAATTTGGAATCCGTAGCCGACTACAGTTTGCAAGTAATCTATCCAGCTCTGGCAATTGCTAACATGTTTTGAGGCATTAATTTGTACCTACGCAGTTGCCAGAGTGTTCGCAGTGCTAAACTGTTCTGGGGTGCGTTTCCCAAAAGCATAGTTGCTAACCTATTTGCAACTTAGTCGGTTGGCAATGGGAAATTGTATTGCAACCAACAAAGTTGCTAACTTAGTTAGCAACTATGATTTTGGGAAACGCTCCCTGTTTGGTTGTCAGGGTTGTTACTAAGGTGTTCTGAGTGGTTAATGCTTAGCTTTGTGGTTGCTAGGTGTTTTAGGCGGTTCTCTGAGGGATTAATGGATAGCTATAAGGTTGCTGGGGTGTTCTGAGAAGGTTAATGTATGGTTTAAAGGTGGATAAGGGGTTCTGGGTGGTTGTCAGGGTGTTTCCTAGTTGCTAATACGTTCTTGGGGATTCATATGTATCTCTGTAGTTGCTAGGGTGTTCTGAGTTGTTGTAACTGCCTCACTTTGCAGTTGCTAATGTGTTGTGAAGAGTTTACTAATAACACTGTGCTTGCAGAGGTCACTCACTTATTTAGTCTTAAAGGTACAGTAGCAAGAACAGCCTGTTTGTTCTAAAGGTCACAGAGACGGTGGAAATGGGTCATAAAAAAGTAACTTGAGTGTAGTTAAAGAAGGGAAAAAATGTAATGCTACAAAAGAGCCTTTTAAATAGCTGATTATAGATTGACGACTGAACTCTGGCTCTGTATGATTGTGTATTCTCAGCCAATGTGCATGTGGAGCCTGAAGCAGCACAACGACTCTTTGTTGCTGTAATGCACTGTAATCTCGGTCCAGCTCAGTCCCCCCTCCTCACGACTTCCCATATCCTCTCAGCTCGCGCTCGCATCTCCCTGCCTCTTCTCTCAATTAAACCTCATCTCTGATGCTCAAACAGGGGAATTGTGTACAGTAAGGTCTGATGCTGGGGCACATAAAGAAACTCCACCCCACATACTGCTCCAATGCTGTGCAATAGAGAGGAGAACAATGGATGCTTTCTACAGCCCACTATTGCCTCTCTTGTCATTGTTACTTCGTAATATAGGACAGCTCACCAGAATTTGTCCAGCATGGTCATTCATACACAAATTTAACATTTAAAGCCGTTTCCCTGGGTTTCTAGGGAGGACAAGCACAGACAGGATTGACAACCATGGAAATGTTCAGTAGTGAGGGATTATTATGTAGCTTTTTTAGTAGTTCCCGCCGCTAGTTCACTGTTTATTTCCAGGATAACTAGGCGCCAATCATGGAAACATACACATAATGAGGTCATGTGACATGCTATTCTGAAGAAAAAAAGAACATTATGCAGTAAGCAGTATTCAATTTTGAACGTAGCGTCTCATTTCTTTTTTTGTTCCTTTTCTCTTTCTACAGACAAGTGGGGAAAAGGTGAGTAAGCTGAGTTTGGTGGACTTGGCAGGAAGTGAGAGAGCTGCAAAGACAGGCGCTGCAGGCGAGCGGCTCAAGGAAGGCAGCAACATTAACAAGTGTGTGCAACCTTGACTCTCTTTTATTTTTAAAGCTGTCTTGTCTTGGTACTTTTTTTAATTAAAGTACAAACCTGCAGAGGTTTTGCATTAATTTTATGGAAGAATAAGAAAAGAAACCAGAACAACAGAGTCTAGTTGATACTTCTTAAAGCCTGAATGTTTTTTTTTTCTGCATTTGGACACATTTGTAACCCATAAATGCAATGCAATGCAATGCATTATATTATATTATATTATATTATATTATATTATATTATATTATATTATATTATATTATATTATATTATATTATATTATATTATATTATATTATATTATATTATATTATTTTATATTATATTATATTATATTATATTATATTATATTATATTATATTAATGAATAATTAGTAATAATAAAATTAGTTGTTTTTCAGTCCATTAATCAATATCATATTACTATATATAATTTGTTACATTATATTAAACCCTACCAAGGACAAGAAATGTGGAGAATGAATGTATGTTATGTTATTGTAAATTATTTATTAATGATGAATAAAAATGTAATATGATAAAATAACAATTTCATGTTCCCAAAAGCATCTTCATTTTCCTCATGCGTAATTTGATAAATTTTTCTCTTTCAATTTTGGTGTAAAATGTGACCAGACATGTTTTTGTGAGATTCTCTTGCTTAATCTAGTCTCTGAATGTCTGAGTCACCTCTGAATATTTTCCTGTGGCGCTAAATTGAGGCGTCTCCTTTTCTCCTTTTGGATGGGTGCTTTGTCTTTTACAGGAGACATGTCATGGAAAATAACTGTTTGGAAAAAAGTTTTGTCGTCTTTGTAGACATTATCTTCATTTTCAGTGTGAAGCTCCCCACTAATATTGTGTCTGAATGTTTTAGCCCTCTAAGAATGTATTTTAGTTGATTAAAGATACCGTGGAGAATCAGAGTTGTTAAATTGGCTACATCTAAGGGCACAGTTTGTTCTGAGAAAGGTTTATAAATCTGGTTAAGGCTTTTTGGCCTGCCAGTGCATATTTCTGTGTGTGAACTGTGTCTTTTTCCTTGGTCTGTTACTCTTTCACTTACTTTTTCCATTTCTCTCTTTCCTCTCCACGCCGGGCAGGTCTTTAACCACTCTGGGTTTGGTGATCTCAGCTCTGGCAGACCAGGGTGCTGGAAAGAACAAGAACAAGTTTGTGCCCTACAGAGATTCGGTGCTGACATGGCTGCTTAAGGTATAAACACTCATTCTGTCCGGTAAAAACACCAGAAAGGGGAATTTCCACAGTATTTTTTACGTTTTCCAATTCAGTTCCTTCCACACACTTTATAATCTCTGAAAAGGGACCACTCTGCCATGTGCATTAATGTTTAATGTCTGTCCTTCTGGTGTAACCACAGGACAGTCTGGGTGGAAACAGTCGGACTGCTATGGTTGCCACTATAAGCCCTGCGGCAGATAATTATGATGAGACGCTGTCAACATTGCGCTATGCAGACCGAGCAAAGAGCATCGTCAACCACGCCGTGGTCAACGAAGACCCCAATGCCAGGATCATCCGGGAACTGCGAGAAGAGGTGGAGAAACTGCGAGATCAGCTGACGCAGGCTGAGGTACACATTTTGATCATTTTCTTAGTGTGACCTTGCAAAATGTCAAAAACAGCATGTTAAGAGCCACGTTCCTCTACAGTCGATGAAGGCACCAGATCTGAAGGAGAGACTGGAGGAATCGGAGAAATTGATACAGGAGATGACGGTCACCTGGGAAGAGAAGCTGAGGAAGACCGAGGAAATCGCACAAGTAAGTTTAGTTTGGACTAAAATGTTGTTTACGTCTGGATGTTCTGTAGTTCATATTCACACCGTATAACACCATATAACACCATCCGTCAAACACAGAAGAGGACGCTAAAGTTCTTCTCGCAATGTTCTTTTCTTTGCACAGGAGAGACAAAAACAGCTGGAGAGTCTTGGCATCTCTCTGCAGTCATCTGGTATCAAGGTTGGAGAAGATAAATGCTTCCTGGTCAACCTCAACGCTGACCCTGCCCTTAATGAACTATTGGTTTATTATCTAAAGGTAATGCATAAAGATTTGATTTTATTTTATTATAAGAGTTTTGCATATTGTGTGTATACTGTTATATTAATAGTATTATTATTTATATTATTTGCTACTTATTATTACACAATATGCATGTTTATAATAATAATAATAATTATTATTATTATACACATTTTAATGTAACACAATATATAAAAAGTATATATTATAATATAATATACATTTTATTATTCTTATATATTTAATGCTTTTTTTGAAATATTGAATTAGTAGTAGTATTACGGGGCAGGGGACTATATTGTAGTGTAATTTGTAACTCCGTGCTTGAAAATGTTGCTCCCTTTATGTCTTGATTTGGCCTCTGTGGATGTCATCAGAGTGATAGCTGCATCATGGGATATTTTGCAGGAACACACTAAGGTCGGATCAGCAGATTCACAGGACATCCAGCTTTGTGGAATGGGCATCCAAGCAGAGCATTGTGTCATTAACATCACACCTGAGGGAGCTGTCTTTCTCAACCCTTACAGAAACTCAAGGTAATGCATCGAGGATAGTAGTGTAAATGTTGCTTGTATAGTACATTTAAATTTATGTATAAGACAAGTTCTTTTATCAAAAAAAAACTTTTAACTTACATTAATAACAAGCTAACAGCCAAATCGTTATTTAGGTAAATGTTAAATGTAAAGTTTTTAAAGCAACTTCCTTTGTTACAGAACATGTGTGAACGGATCTCCAGTCACCAGCCGGCAGCAGCTTCACCATGGTGACCGTATTTTTTGGGGAAACAATCACTTTTTCAGGTCAGTGTTATAACCCTGGACTAAGGAATGTCACATAGCGGCTCCCTGTATTTGTACTTAAAAGTGCAGTATGGAGTCGTCTTTTATGAACACTATTTATATTTGTGACGACTTCAGGATAAACTTACCGAAACGGCGCTTGAGGGGTGAGGAAGAGGAGGGTGAGGGAGGGAACATGAAGAACAGTAACAGCAGTGAGCAGCTGGACGGAGAGGGAGACACGGCCAGCGAGGTGTCCAGTGAGGTCAGCTTCAGCTACGAGTTTGCTCAGACTGAAGTCATGATGAAGGCTTTGGGCAGCAACGGTGAGTTTTAGTCACAAAATGTATGTAAATATGCTAAAATTATTATTGTTTTTTTCAGGACTTTTCAATAAATAGGAAGTTACTTTCATGTCTTTACGGTCACATGTGATGTGCATTAAAGTATTAATTTGTTACAAAAAAAATCTTACTGACCCTAAAATTTGGTTAGCTGTTATAAAAAGTAGAACATTGCTGCTATTAAAAATATGGACGATTATTTAGCATTTAAAGAGGCATGTTAACTAAAATGTTATTTAATTTAATTTACCTTAAGCCTTAAAGCTACAGTAGCAAAAACATGATCCAAAATGATGTCAGGTGTTTCTGTTTTTGTTGTCTAACAGACCCCATGCAGGCGGTTTTGCAGACACTGGAGCGCCAACATGAGGAGGAGAAGCAGAGTGCTCTCGAGCGCCAGCGACTGATGTACGAGCAGGAGCTGCAGCAGCTGCGCAAACAGCTGACTCCAGACAGACAGAGCATGCAGATACCGCAGTCGCAGCCCTTGCAGCCGCAGTACCGCAGCTGGGAGAGACTGAGCCAGGGAGGAATGTCGTCATCACCCAGCGCCCAGCACCGCCTGCGCCAGTGGAGCGAGGAGAGGTGAGCTTTCAGTTTTAGGTGGGAACAAATGTTTTGTTTTCTCAAGGTGAAATTCGGTACATGGTGAGTTTGTTGTTACGCTCTTATTTTGGTGACAACAGGGAGGTGGTGCTAACGCGGAGCTTCAGGAAACTGAGGGAGCAGATCGTACGGGCTAATCTGTTGGTGCAGGAGGCCAGCTTCATCGCTGAAGAGCTGGACAAGAGAACAGAATACAGAGTTACTCTACAGATCCCTGCTGCAAACCTTAACGCCAACAGAAAGGTCAGCCACAATTTATAAGGCTTTCTGCAAGTCTTAAAAATGACAAATTAAGGCTGAAAGGTCTTAAATGGGAGCAGAAAGATTTACATTGCATGCATTAAAAACAAGTATCAATAATAGTATTTTTGTCTTGTTTTCCAATATCTATACATCCTTTAAATCAAGATAAATTTACTTGAAATGCAATGTTTTATGAGAAAGTGAACAAAATGGGTTTGGGCTTAAAACAAGAACAAAAACTTGTTTTCCCTTTGGAAATAGTTTTCGCAGCAAATTAGGAGTTTGAGGCAAAGTCACAGTTATTGGTTTATAATACGTAGCGAGAATTGGACCTTAAATTAAAGTGTGACCATATTTACATTTAGGGAACATACTGACACATTGTGTTCCCATCAGTTTCCTTTAAATTGTTTTTAAAATCATCCTTTCCTAAAACTTGCAGAAACCCTCTATGCACAGGATAACCATGAGATAAGCTAAAGATAAGCATTGGTGGAGCAGTCATGTGACACTTTTTGTGTTTGTGTATGCAGCGAGACGCTGTATTGAGTGAACCCGCCATTCAGGTGAGGAGGAAAGGCAAAGGGAAGCAGATATGGGCCCTTGAGAAGATGGAAAACCGGCTGGTGGACATGAGAGAGCTTTATCAGGAGTGGAAGGACTTTGACGAGGACAACCCTGTAAGCTCTTATTTATCACACACATTTTACTGTCCCATTAAAAATGAAAAGGTAACACTACAGGAGTGTTTTTTCTCTCCATCTCATAGGTGATGCGCTCGTACTTCAAAAGAGCCGACCCTTTCTTCGATGAGCAGGTGAACCACAGTTTAATCGGGGTGGCCAACGTTTTCCTCTCCTGCCTGTTCTATGATGTAAAGCTACAATATGCGGTTCCCATCATCAATCAGAAAGGAGAGGTGAGGATGATGATGTGATCTGTCTGCAGCAGTCGGGCAGTGTTTTGACTCACTATGAATATTTAACGCTGTTTCTTCCAAAAGATGAAATGGTATGTATATTTATCTGTGAAATGGAATCTGAGTCATCATATAAAGCATGAGACTCATCTCCAGCGGACCAGTGAAGTGTTGTTTACTTGTTTAATGTCAGGTTGCCGGGCGGCTGCATGTGGAGGTGATGAGAATGGGTGGAGGATTTGATGACAGCGTAGCTGGAGGAGATGACAGTGATGGAAGCCCAGACGGCGACGTACAGGAACGCAAACTGGTCTGTATGGTGAGTACTGAAGTTCACAGAAGAAGGTTTCGTGCATGAGTTTTGAGCAACTTAAGTCATTTCAGGATTTTTGGTTTTAAATTATAATTAAATAGTAAGTTAGCAAAAATAAATAATAACAGTAGAATCTACTGTTTTAGTGTGTTCATATTTAAAATCTTACCTCGTACTTATTTTAGTCATCTCTTTCGAACAGATAAAGATCCTACAGGCAACTGGTCTCCCGCAGTACCTGTCCAATTTTGTCTTCTGTCAGTACTCTTTCTGGGACCAAGCAGAGCCTATCATCGTTGCCCCAGAAGTGGATCCCTCTGCCTCCTTCTCTAGCAGCAAAGACCCCCACTGCATGGTTGTGTTTGACAGCTGTAAGGTACGAGTCATGATGTGTGCCTTTACAATCAAATGGTAAATTAACTAGTAATAGCCTTATTGTGCTTCTTTGTTCATTTAAGGAATAGTTCACCTAAAAATGAAAATTTACGCAACCTTAGACCATCCAAGATGTAGATAAGTTAGTTTTTTTGCAGTCAATTTAGAGAAGTGTAGCATTACATTATTTATGTATCCTCAGTAGTGAATGGGTGCCATCAGAATGAGACCTAATAAAAACATCACAATAATCCACAAGTCATCCACATGACTCCAGTACATCAAATAATGTAATATTGTATAAGCTGCATGTTTGAAAGTAACAAAAACCTTTCCATTCTAATGTAATTTCTGGCCAGAATTCATAACACTTCCTATAGTATGAAAGGCCATCCTCTGTTGTCTTCTCACAAGATGAATTTTTCAATGTAGAAAGCAATATAATGAATAGAGGACTTGTATTTTATTGGAATCAATGGTTTGATGTTAAGAACAATAATTGATGGACTAGAGTCGTGTGGCTTATTGTTATGTTTTTATCAGCTGTTTGAATTTTTCATTCTGATGGCACCCATTCTTTGCAGAGGATCCATTGGTGAGCAAGTGACTCTAAATCCGTTCTAATGAAAAAAACTATATCTGAGGGTAAATTAAAAAGAAAAAAAAAATTCTTGATTTATATATTTCTTTAACAGGAGTTATCAATAAATTATTAACATTCATTACTATACTTACTATACTCTTTATACTGTAGGAGAATGCTGTGACTGTAACAGAGGAATTTATCGAGTATCTAACAGAGGGTGCCGTAGCCATCGAGGTATATGGACACAGGCAGGCTGATCCAGGCAGGAACCCCGCACTGTGGGACCTCAGCATCATCCAGGCCAAAACACGCACTTTACGTGACAGGTGAGCAGAAACATGAGCTTCATCTTCCTGTAATTGTCCGATTATACTAACATAAACTTCCAGTAATGTAGAGAACACTGGGACGTCGTCTAGCATCAAGTGATCTGCTTCCTGCTTTTTAGACTGGTTTGACTCTTATGTGTCCTCAGGTGGAGCGAGGTAACACGCAAGTTGGAGATGTGGGTGCAGATTCTGGAGCTGAACGAGAATGGAGAGTACATGCCCGTGGAGGTGGTGCCAGCACGAGATGTTCGCACCGGTGGCATCTTCCAGCTCAAACAGGTTATACACTACATGTTCCTGCGTGGTTATTATAAATTACACCACTGCAAGTCTGTTAGAGTTTGAGTTGTTTTTTATGATCAGAATTACTGGTCGACCGATATTGTTTTTTTGACGGCCGATGCCGATATCTTGGAAGGCAGGGGGGCTGATAGCCGATATAATAAAAAATAATAATATTAAGGAAATTTGAAATAATTTGAAAATGGATTTAAAAAATGTATGTGTGAAATAAACATTCTTATACTTTAGATGACAGTATTTTTCACAAATAAATACATTTAAAAAAAAAAAAAAGTTCACACGGACTTGCCGAAGTTACGCAGCGAACATGCGATCATGCTGGATAAAAATTCATATTTCACAAGATCTCACAGCTGGATTCGACTACATTTGCAAGGATTTTGAAATTAAATGTTCATTAGTCAATTAAAGATTTGTTTAAATTATATTAATGCGTATTTGCTTAATGCTGACGGCAAACAAAGGAAGTATTATGTTTGCCTTTCTGTTGCTAATAATATAAAAGCAATCGTTATTACACTCTTTGTATATATAAATTCCTTTGTTTAACTGTTCTATCTGATTATTAGACAGACTTCTATCTGTATTAGACAGAACTGTTAACGACGACAGCGAACAAGAGGGAGAATGTGAGCACTGTGTTTGCTCAGGTGCTGATTTCTCAGTGCTGTCAAAATAAAAGTCCCTTCTCGAATACATCGACCAAGCTGGAAAACTTATCGGCCCATGCGGATAATTGAAAAATGCTAAATATCGGCCGATATATCGGCCTTGGTAAATAAAGCATAGCACATTTTATTACCTTTTTTTTTTTATCACAGGTTTAATACAGATGGTAAAGAGGTGTTCTTTTCTATAGTTTTCTATAGTATTTTTGACTCCTAGGTATGTAAACCTGTATTTTACTTGTGGTCTGTTATTCTATCAACATTATTGTTTAACATTTAACTTTAGGGTTTTTTGTCATGGGGTATGAACTGTTTTTTTGGTATGTCTTTCTCAGGGTCAGTCTCGGCGGATTCAGGTGGAGGTGCGTTCAGTGCAGGACTCCGGCACGATGCCTTTGATAGCAGAGATCATTCTGGGAGTGTCCATCGGCTGTGTGGAGATCAGACAGGTGCAGATGACTAAAAACAATGAGCCACAAGAGGTAAACATTCTTTTTCAACTAAACCTTTAGCATTTACCAGGATGATGTCTGAATGTTAATCTTTATATTGTTTTTGGTTTTAGCTTGAGGGCGATGAAATGGACAGTTATCAGGTATGTTTGGATCAATACTTCGACTTTTTAGTTGTTTATAAATGCCATGATGTTATTATACATTTTTCATGTTTATATTACATAATATTTTTCATAGTGTTGTGGTGCTCCTGCTGAGATTCAGTTTTGATTCCGATCTGCGTCATTTCCTCATCACATTCCTGTCTCTCCCTCCCACTTCTTTCCTGTCTTTCTCCTCTGTCCTGCCCATTAAAGACATAAAAAGCCTTTGTTAGCAAAATAGAAATGGCCAAGCGATAGAAGCTTTTGTGTTTAAGTATTTGTCCATCATCCTGTAGGAGCGAGATCTGGAGCGTCTGCGGCGTCAGTGGCTCACTGCTCTCACTAAGAGACAAGAGTATCTGGACCAACATCTTCAGACGTTGGTCAGCAAAACAGGTAAAAACCAGATGGACTCATGAACTTGTCTTAGCTCAGTAATGGACTACAAAATAGTGCTTTCCTTGCTTTAGTTTGATGCTAATTAGCTTTGAGGAGCTGGTGTCACAAGCAGATTGATTAGATAAAAAGCCACAAAAAAAGAATCAGATCTACACTGACTGAGCAGCAATTTTATCACTGCATGTCCACTGATCGTTTTTTTTTTTTTTTTTGGTTTGTTTAATGTTTTTATAAAGTCAAATAATGCTTTTATAGATAAATAGATATATTTAATTTTTCTATAAACTGTGTATATAAATTTTCAAGTTAGTATAATATATATAGTTGCAGGGACTCAACTGGAAATGGGTTTTGCTTGGCATGAAATTAGAGAAATCAGTGGTGACTAGTTTGCTCTCTATGAGCAGATAAGTCTGAGGATGATGTGGAGAGGGAGGCTCAGCTGCTGGAGTGGCGTCTGACGCTCACGGAGGAGAGAAATGCAGTGATGGTGCCCTCTGCTGGCAGTGGAATACCAGGAGCTCCTGCGGAGTGGTACAGCACCGCTACAACCATTTCAACCTATTTGCATTTACACTGAACACTTAAATTATATAATGTTATATATAGCTGGTAAACGTGTTGTTTGATATTTAATGTCAATCCAGTTCTGTGCAGTTTGCTTTTTAGGCAGGTTTTTATAAAGCTTAAATTACGTGTTTTAATGAATAATATTTGGATTTGAGGCTTTGTTTGTTAAATGAATGTCAGTATCGGTTAAACATTTTTAGAAATGTTTAGTCATGAGTATTTGGCCCTTAGGTTGATTTTTATGTCTCTCTTGGCAGGGTACCAGTGCCTGGGATGGAAACTCACATTCCAGTGCTCTTCCTCGACCTAAGCGGTATGTTTTTAAAAGCAGCAATGTTCTCTGCAGAAATGCAATGTCCTCTGTGACCTTTCTTCCACTGCAAACACTATTCATCTTAACACTCATTTTCACACTTTTCCATCCTGTGTTTCTCTTCTTCCTTCCTGCAGCTGATGACTTCAGCTCTGAGGAGAACCTAGACGTTCCCGAGGCGGGCGGCTGGGACGCCATGCTCAGCTCGGAAGATGAGGATGAATTTTTTGACCTTCAGATTGTCAAACACTATGATGGAGAGGTGAGAATGGGATCAATGCACTCTCAGAGGCTCCTTAGTTGGTCTTAAAGAAATGGATTAAAAACTCTTTCTTTTTTCTTCCAGGTGAAAGCCGAAGCTTCTTGGGACTCCACGGTTCATGAATGTCCACAGCTGAGTCGAGGTGCCGCCCCAGATCAGAGAGTATACTTGATTATCCGCACCGTGGTTCAGCTCAGCCACCCTGCAGAGATGCAGCTAGTCTTACGCAAACGCATCTGTGTGAATCTCACTGGACGGCAGGTGAGGGATAGCCTACTTTGTATAACCTGCACTATCATGAGAACTGTACAAAAATTTCTATATAAATATTTTACGTACAGCTGTTCCGGATATTTTTGGTGCTTATTTGATAAAAACCTTATACTTTTAAAGGAATTTTAAGCTTTAGAGCTACAAAGTTATGATTTTTATATATCTCTGCATATTATAAAACCTTTTTTTGGTTTAAACAGGGTTTTGCGCAAAACTTCTTAAGGAGAATGTCTACCAGGAGCACTATTCCTGGCTGTGGTGTGACCTTTGAAGTCGTCTCCAACATCCCAGGGGTAAGCATACAAAATCCAAAATATATTTATGTGTGTGTCTATGTAATGCATGATATGAATAATAAGTAATGCAGAATCTAAATGATGTGTGTTTTCAGTGACCCATGACAATCTTTAATAATTTCTCTAAAAATTCAATAAAATTGTAGTAACTAAATCTAAAATTTGTTTTATTGAAGTCCAGATGAAATACAAATAATAAAATGTAAATATTAGATGAAAAACTGAATGGTGCTTTGGCAGCTGACTGAAATAAAATAAGTTTTAGCTAAAGTACTACAGTGACTAAAACTAAAACTGAAATAAAGTTAATAGAAATAAAATATATAATTAAAATGTATATAAAACAAAACTAATAATACTCTTATTAATAATAACATAAATCCAGAATAGAATTGTCAGTAGATTTCTGAACTGAAGCAAGGTGAAAATCTTTGCTGATAATTCTAAAATATGAAACAATATAAATATCATTAGCTCATATGTATCACTGCACAAATCTCAGGACAGCTTACAGGCCGTGTTAGGTTGCTATTATCCACAAGAAAGCTGCAAAGCTGGTTTCTGGAGTCTGTTTGTTTATGAGCACCTGTCTCTCTCTCGGCTGTGTATGCCAGCAGGACAGCCAGAGCTCAGAGGACCGGGAGATGCTAGCCCGTGTGGCCGCCAGCGCTGAGAACCCCAAATCCTCAGACAACGAAGCTGCCATAGAGAAGTACCTGCGCAGCGTCCTGGCTGTGGAGAACATCCTCACGCTGGACCGTCTGAGACAGGTCACACAGCCACATTCATTCATATTATTTGTTCTGATGAGATATTATGAGATTGTTTAAATCTGAATCTTAAAGGAAGACTTTGTCTGATTAGTATTGTGACAGATGTAATGATTCATTTTTCCTTTTGACTGATCGCAAAGTGTTTGTAAGTCACTGTTCTTTTGGTGTAAAGCAGAGGGCAGTAACATGTTAAGCACAAGACTTAACTCATTCTGTATAAACTTTTAATTTGAACTTTAATTAAAAACATTACTCTATAAATGAAACCAGTGCACTTTCTATTTCATTAAAACAAGCAGTCCTCTGAATCATAACACTGAAATGAAATGAATGTCTAGTTTTCTCTCTCAAGTTCAGTTCTCATCATCTAAATCAGTTTTTTTCATCTGCTACAGGAGGTGGCAGTGAAGGAGCATTTGGCAGGTAAAGGCAAGGGCAGCAGACGCAGTCTCAGCTCTCCCAGTGTGCATCGGGTAAGCGCATCTGCAGCCTTAAAGTCATCTTAACAGACAGAAATGTTAAGAAAACTCGGCATCATCATAGTCTGGCACATTCTGTATTCACACGTCACCTTTTTCTCCTCTAGTTATCTGGAAGCAGACAGGATCTGTCACTAAACTCAGTGCTGGATGACAACAAGGTAAGATTCTAAGGTGAAAATAAGATAGGAAATGGGTCCTTTTATGTAACCTCTAATATCCAATTTGCTTATGTAAGAATCGATGGGAGAGTCAGCAGGATATCTTTGGGACGACATCTCAGTTCAGCAGAACACTGCCACGACCATCCAGACCTCCTACACCACCTACACAGAATCAGGACCCCGAGCAAGGTATGATATAACGGTCACTCATTACAGGAACTCCTTTCAACTCTGTGCTCTCTACTGTAAATGTGATTCATTTCTGACTGACCTCTCATTTTGAACCTGTTTTATGAATTTAACAACCAATTATTCCAGAGGACATCCCTGTATATTTATCAATGGCACAATAGTGGCACTTCAGGATTTGAGCCTGCAACCTCTCAAAAAGACTCTCCCTGTCTAGTACAACTTTAGCTTCTTTTCACCTTGTCTCTTCGTGATCTGTCACAAAATGTCAGTGTGACATTTTTACGTGACTGTCTTCATGCACTCCTTTTATATCTTTTCTGCATCTGTCTCGGTTTCACCACCCTTGTCGTCTTTCTCCACACCTCTGCCTTGCTGTTCGCCTCCTTCCCAACCCACCCACAGGTTTTTCAGGGCTTGCTGCTTCTTATATCTCCCCAGTCAAGGCCCTGGTTCCTCAGATGCCCAAGCTGCTCAAGTCCCTGTTCCCTGTACGCGACGACAAGAAAGATTTGAGACCTTCTCCACACTCCCAACAGGTGTTTTCAACTTTTTAATTTGTGAACTATGCATAAAACCTTGCTTTGGTCACCTGGGTGAGTCTCATGAAAACTGTCAAGAAATGCACATCCGGGTCACATTTAACCTTAAAATCAAAAGCAAAATGTATTAAAAAATAAATAAATAAATATACATATATATATATATATATATATATATATATATATATATATATATATATATATATATATGTATGTATGTATGTATGTATATTTATTTATTTATTTATTTATTTATTTTTTATGTATGGATATATATATATATATATATATATATATATATATATATATATATATATATATATATATATATATATATCCATACATAAAAATTAAAGAATAAACAATAAATGAAGAATTTCGGTGGCAAAGTGGTATATGAAATGTTGAATTCCAGTTATGTATATTATGTTGTGTTTGTTGTAGTGCATTTACTTTATGCTGATAGTATATTTAACCCAAAAACCAAAAGGAACAATTTAAAATGTATAATAAATATGAAAAATATATGCACGAATGAAAATATAACAAACAATAAATAAAGCATTTTTAGGGAGAAGTAATATATTAAGTTTTAAAGTCCAGTTATGTCTATATCATGTAATATTTGGGGGTAAAATGTGCTTAATTGTCGTTAATTAATTAATATAAATAAACGTTATTTCTGAATTTTTCTTGTAATTTTTTTGAGATTCACCCACCTCCTTTATTTTTTCAAAGTATGTTCCCATTACAAAGAACTCAAATAATTACATTTATTCAAAAGACAAGCAGTACCTATGCTTATAAACATTTCTGTATGTAGATTCCTGTCAATGGTAATTCCATGGGGTGATTTCATGCATAAATGTAAAAAAGAAAAAAAAAAACCTGATGTAGAGTATCAGTCATAAAAAATAGCCATTTTAGCGCTTACAAAGCCTATCAGAAATATGCTGCATTTAGATGACTAAATCATATGTGGTAATCAAAGAGGGATGCAAATCCTCTTGACTGATTTAATTTGTCAATTTTAGATTCTAGCGTAATGTCATTCTGTCTTCTTACCACCTCATTTCCATATAGACAGAAATTCCTTATGCAACTACGTTGCCCATGCACTGTATCTGTGATTATATTATCCATCTCGTATGAGGAAAATGAAATCTTTAAATTAAGCCTTATTGCTTGGTAGTGGATTTTATTTTTATTTTTTGTTTTTTTGTGAGAAAACAGGCTTTTTTGGTTTCCATGATTAAAACAGTGTCCTCATTTTGTCAAAGTAAATCATGTCAAGGAAACCTGATTATATGTTAGGCAGGAGTCCATAGCTAAACTCCAGTGTTTAATTTCCCCAAGATTAATTGTCAAGCCATACCCTTTCATCATATCTCCCAGCATGCTTTCGACGGAGGCGTAGAGGGAAAAAAATATGACAGTGATATTTCTTCGTGTATATCACTCCTCCCCTGCACGCAGACTTTTGATCTGTCAGTACTTTAGATCAAATGTAATCCAAAGGCTCCCGACATAAAAAATGAACTCGTGACACTTAAATCAAGCTTTGTGCCGCCTCTCTGAAAACCATTACCAAAATCATAAAAACAAATTTAATACGTTCCATTCATCTCTCCAGCATATGCCACGAATAATGATGCAAACAGCCAACAACGCTGATGAAGGAAGAGTAAGAATAGAACCGGTAAGTAGATCTCCACTCTGATCTCATGCTCCGTCTTTGGCGAAATTAAATAAATATGAATGATGAATTGGGTTACAGACTTGTATTTTGCAAAAGTATAGCCTAGGAAGATATTTTAAGAGCCCAGTCTTTCTCTCCTGCATGTGATGTAAATTGCATGCTATTAAATCTGTGGTTTTCCTAGCATGTGCTCTCTGTATGCGAGTCAGATGATAGGTTGAGGTGTAGTTAAATGTTCCTTGTGGTTTTGGACGTCCTTCCCCGTAGGTTGCAGTAATGGGGAAGAGTCCTGCTTCAGACAGACACTCAGATGGGCCCGATGCCCCGTCCTCTGTGCATGATCCGCATGACCTGCCCCTGAGCCCCATCAGCGAGTCCTCCAGTGGCTATTTTTCTACTAGCGTCTCCACTGCCACCCTTTCCGATGTCTCCATAGCCTGCGGGGACCTTACCCCTACTCCCAATTCCCAAGCGGGTCCCATAGCATCCAGGCACGACAACGAAGACTGTCTACCAACCCCTGTTAATGCCTCTGTTGCTCCTGTAGAAGCTGGGCTAAGATCTGACAGGCCTAGAAAAGAGGAAGATACCCAGGCGGCCCACAGGAATGGTGTCACCACCTCTCAGCAGGAAGCACAGCTAAATGCAACCCCTCCCCTGGTGTTGAGTACCTCCACAGACAGCCCTTTCTCCCTCCAGAAGGTCAAAGCTAACGAGCTCAGGTCTTTCAGTAACATTCTTGGAGATGGAAAAGCAACCACAATGCAAACTGACAGCCTGGAGAAGCTAGAGATAACCTTTGAGGATGAGGAACCCAAGGAACTCGCATGGCTCAAGGTGGGAGGGAGAGTCACTGTCGGATCCAGCAAGTCCGGCACGGTCCGCTACATCGGCCCAACGCACTTCTCAGAAGGCATCTGGGTCGGGGTTGAGTTAGACACTCCCTCGGGTGAGTTAGACCTTCCATTATCAAAGGGGTCATAAACTGCCTTTTTGTACAGTTCTCTGAGGTCCACTTAGAATGTTAAGATTTTTCCATCCAAAAATAGAATTTAGAAGTAATAGGCTATTTTCTGTACTGTTTTGAATAGGCGATAGGATTGCAGATTTTGAAGTAAATGCCCACTGTTATGATTGGCTAACAATTGTGTATGTTTGACAGCCTACATCCTTCATAAATAGATGCTGCAGTGTTTGAATTGTGCCTTGTTTGTAAACAAATCTGTGGTAAAATGAGGTGTTTGCCTAATTATTTACACTACCTATGTGTATCGGTGAGCGGGGCAAAACAGGCAGCGATGTAGAAGCAGGCATTGATGATCTTCTGTGGAGGCGGGGTTTAGCCACACTATTATGTCATAAAGTGGCACATTCAACAACTTGTCGTTTTGGCAGACTGGCTTCAATATAAGCTGTTTTCAGACTGAGAAAGTTTTGAGTTCTGAAACGCACAGGATGTGTTTTTAGCACAAAAACCTCTTGTACATCAAAAGATCAAGGGAATTTAGATTTTTAGGGGAATTTTGAATTGAAACTGATTTACCAACCTGGTTCCTTTTCTATCTTTTGTCGACTAGGTAAGAATGATGGTTCCGTTGAAGGCCACCAGTACTTCCGATGCAACCCTGGTTTCGGGGTATTAGTCCGTCCAGATCGACTGACTCGACGGGAAGCTTCCAAAAGGCATACAGAAAATCGCCGCAGCGGGGAGTTCAGTCAGCAACTGAGGGGAGGAGCCGGCACTGCTATTCAGAAAGGAGAGAATCGCAAATCCTGGAATAGCTAATTGACAATGAGCTGAGCAGGACAGAACCTCAACCTCGCAACATCTTAATCTGACCGAGGAGTTCAACTCCGTCCATCACTGTGCTTGGGCTAATGGAACATTCTTATACCCAACTTTGCTTGGAGGTGGTACAGCATTCCCTCGCCATCCCCTCTATCAGTTCCGGTGCTATGCTAATCTGTAGCGTGTGGGAGTGCTATAAATTTTTAACATGCTGCTTCAGCTGTGTTCCTCAAGCAAGTCTCTTTGAGTTGACCGTAAAATTAATCTTCCGGGTCTTTGAGATCAACCCATCATTTCTGTTTGTGCCCTGGTTTTATTAAGAGTCCATTTTTGGACTTAATACTACAAATGATGCCTAATTTAACCTTCTCTGCACAGTCGGTTTTTAGTTTCCTGAATGTGCCTTTTAAGTCAACCCATTTCTTGTTTGGTGTCCCTCATTGCACATTCGAAACGCTAGTTAGAATGTGGTAAATGGTAGACATGAAAGAGATTATCTCAGGGATCCAATCAGAGGCATTGGATATGCCCAGTTGAGTTTGCAGCTGTAAGCCACTATCAAGGAGCATGTACAGAAGTGTCGCCCTGAGCAGGTTAATATAGGTTTTTGATGTTTCTTCGTTGTGAAGTACTGTTATTACTTGACCAGTGATTGGATGACTATATCCACTAGATGGGATATTTTATTTGGTTTATTATCATTGGAAGAATTGCTTATCAGTATTTTGGAGTAAACCACCTGATTGGTGTGTATCTTAATTGCTCATGGTGAATTTTTAGACTTGACTGAATTGGCACATTCAGGTTTAATCGACTGGCTTAATTAGACCCTCTTTTAATGGTTTAAGTGGCTTATTTACAATCTGATTGGAGCACATTTTATTAAGCAGCCTTTTAATTGGAATTGGTTTATTGAAACTACTTCAACCTCAAATAACTTTGTGCTGCAATCTAAAGTGGCTCAGTTTGATTGGTTTCTAAGGACTGTCTTCCACAAGAAGGTCACGGTAAAAGTACATTCCAGTTTTGTGTATTGGACCAATTACTGGCAATACCTTCATCTTATTTATTCAGATTAATACATCTAAAAACAATTTCATCAAATCATTTTTGCATAATGTATGGACAAAGTGGTCACATTTATATCTTTTTTTTTTTAATAAGGAGCATGATTCCATGCAGATATGATACTTGTTCACGTCATGATGGAGAAAAAGTGTGTCATTTAATTCCTTTTATATTATATGTGGAAACCATCATGTGATTTAAGTCTAATGCAATATACATTTCTTAAAATATATTTTAATGTTTGTAGTTATGTAAATTGAAGTTATAAAGTGTAAAAATCCCATGAATGGAAAATTAATTTGCACATTTGATTTATAGTAGATAGCTTATGTGCCCAAAGGGTACTTAGTTTTGTTGTAAATTAACTTAAACTAACTGAAGATCCACTGTAAATCAACTGTAAAAAAAGACAAAAATATTTCAACATTTCCATCCAAGAAAAAATGCATTTCTCAACATTTTGAAGTTGCCTTTCTCCTGCCCACATGCAGAACATTTTTGTTGCTTTGATTGGCAACAATGGCTTTCAGGCGGTAGGATTTAAATTCCTTGTCATTCTTTAAGTATTCATTTAAAGGTAGTAGATCGATTGCCTACAGAATGACAAGTCTCAACTAGGTTTTAATACATTTCTGTTTCAGCAATAACATTAGAAGTGCTTGTAGGAATTTTATGGTTCATTGTTTTGAACGTAGTGAGTTACTTTAAAAAGAAAGGGGAAATGAACTTATTGAAGACATTTTCAGTAAGCTGATCTCCACGGCCCAACATTTCAAACATAGTTGCTTTTAACTAGATGTGTACTAGGTGTTTTTGTTTTCAAGTGCAATTTACCTTTTATCCCCTCACTAAAATGGTTGAATGCATCCTACTGTATATCCATTCTGTTCAAAGTCTGCAGGATCAGTAATGACACCTCGATCCATCTTAAATGGCATACAGTAGATCCAGAGCCATATCCGAGCAACCACACAGTGGCCTTTTGAAGTTTAATACTAAATACAGGTGTGGAGACTCGTGCTTTCCTCCTGTTTGAAATCCTTCCCGTTAAGGGCATCAGGAGAAAGAGGTTTTGAAGGAAGCTTTGGGCCCTGCTGTTTACACAGATGTCAGATGAAGCTCTTGGCAGGAAGTTGCTGCTCTACTTTTTGTAGGTTTTTTTCTTTTCCCTCCATTTTTGGGAGCAGCGAGTGGATGGCTCCATCTTTCACCACTAGTCTGTTCCTCGTCCTGATTATTTTATGTCATGAAAGTTGTCCCATATACGGAGCGTTTGAACCCAGAGTATACATGTGTTTTGTATATAGTTCAATCTCGAGAGTTCAATCTGAGCACAAGGCTGGGTTTGATTAATTTAATTATCTGCAATTCTATGCTGATATCCAAAGAATAATCATGTATAATAATTCATTTATAATTTCTTTTATATTGACTGTACAATAATCTGACTGTAAAGAAAAATAAAAAGTGAACTGATTTACACTTTTGTCTTTTATTTAGTGGGTTTTAGGTGTCCCAGTCTTAGTTTACTTCACCTTACCTTTCTTCAAGTACCTATGTTTTCTTGGAAAAACAAAACAAAACAAAAAACTGACATTTAACAATACAATTTCAGAATTCAAAATATTCCGAATTTACACGGTTTAATAATTCTGAAGCGATGTATAAAAAGTCTAATCAGGCAGTGTCTTTCAGCTCAGGTTTTTATTCTCTAGAAGGTACAGTTCTAAAATAAAAACGACTTTAAAACAAAGTTTGAAAATGAACAAAAGAGTGTCAAAACAAAACTTAAAAAAGTAACAGCATATGCGTTTTATACTACATATTAATTACAGAACAGTCTACTGTCCAAAAAAGGCACTAAATTCTGTAATAAGAGATACATGATTAGACTATTTCAAGTTAATACAACAGTGATATATTTTGAATTTTTTTTTTATAGTCATAGAATATATTTATATATATTTCATATATTCACATATTGAACATGGACAGATTAAAAACACAGTCAAAGTGTTCCCTCATTCTTTCACGACAGACTTCTGTTCCAAACACATTCCAACACTAGCTTAATAAAGACTTCTGGGTAACTGACTGGGCACTAGTCCATCATCACATTGTGCCTCAATACTGTTTCTAAGAAAGCGTTTACTGAGGGACTCTGTGTTAGTAAGATTGGTCTGTCTGTATCCTAGAATAAAATATACAAGACTACATGATTGCTGTGCAAGCTTATGATGCTTTATGCTCCAATCTGGTTGGCAATGCCAGCTGACTTAAAACATTTCGAGGACAATTCTACACTTTTCTTAGCTGAAAGTATGATTGGCAGTTTGCAATACTGTTCATTGTCTCGCTATAATAGCATCTAATATATTGACTGAGGTGAAAAACTCCGAAATACAAATCAGACCGGGGCTAGTTGTCACATAGGGAAACTGTCGCAAGGATCAGTAACTACAAAACAATATAAAAAATTTAATATGATTTTGCATTTATATGTCAGTATCTTTTCTAATAGCTGCTGAACACAATAAAATCAAATCTGCATTACAATTATATAATGAAAACCGATTTAAACTATAAATCTTAGAAAGCTGTAATTTCATACAATTTATTTAAATTTATATTTTACTTTTTACTGATTATACATATTCATATAAGAAAGTGGATATAAACTTATTACGAAAACTTATTTAGGTTCAAAATTCAGCTTGGGCAAATTTTTTCACAGTTTTGTGTGTTGTAATTTTGTGAAATTCTTAGAACTTTTTTTTGGCCAAAGTTAATAATTTTTTTCCCTTTTTATACACAGCAGGTTTCCAATGTGACTAGCACTTCTAGAGTCTGTAAGATTTGATTCTATATACACTAACAATAATCGAAGTAAAAAAAATATATAATAATGTGCCAAATAGCCCCAGTCACTCTTACCAAAGAACAGATTGTACTTGATTTAATTCAACCAAATTCCAAGGCAAAACTAGAGAAACAAAGTCTAATTTGACAGATTTATCTGCTTAACAGAATTTCCTAAAGCGAGAAATTTCATTTCCAATTAATATTCTCTCCTAACATACAATATTCTTTCGATACTTATTTTATCAAATAGACTTGGTACATTTATGTTAAGCTTATGTAGATTTATGGAATAAATGCATCTAGGAATATTAACGTTAACCTAAACAGCGTCATCTACAGTTAATTTTCACAGAAATGACGTGTTGACACATGATTTTACACATTCTGTAATTTAAGTGCTTAAAAATACTTGCATTAAGGCTGAAGCCCATGTTCAAAATTCACGTTCGACTGCGACGGACTCTTTAAATACGAGCTTGTTTGTTAGCTAGTGCCGATCTCATCGACTGAAATCTTACGCTCAATAGGAACAAAGGTGTGTAGATGAGTTGAAATGGTGTTTCAGACATTCTGAGAGAACTTTTGAAGCAGCTGATACGTTTCACAGGTTTGTCATTCGATAGCTATTTTGATAAGTCTAAAAAAAGCTTATTTGTGACTGCAATGATGTGCATTATACACAGAAAGCAGCTTCCTAAAAGGCAAAGAGGAAAGACTGTATAAGGTGGGAGAGGGCATGTGGTTAGTTTCTCCTTTCATTTTTTTTTTTAAATAAGCACCATATTATTTCAATTCTGAAGCACTGAAAATAAAAATAACCTGAACTAGTTCATCCCTCTTATGTTCTTTCTTTGAAACAGTACCAGATAGATGAAACAAAAAAAAAAAGCATATATATGTAGGTTGGGGTAAGGAACCCAAAGCACCATAACCCTCCCCCTTAAAGTGACATTTTATGATTATTCAACAAAAAACAAGCTATAACATGGGATATTTATTAGAGTGGTTAAATCCACTTTAATTTCAGAATGACAGTTATTAATTCCCATTGGAAGGATTTTAGCGATCATTACTTTCCAGAGAAACCCATTATTTGGACACGTGGGCAAACACCAACAGGTTTTTTTTTTTTGTGTACTGGAACGTCGTCACCCTGATTGTCAAGTGTTTTCCCGTTTCGCTGAGACGAAGAAATTCCCAATGCTACAACATTTTCCAGCCCCGTGCTGCTGAAACGTCTGCACAGTTATCGGCTGAGTAGAACACTTTGAGGTTATATACGTTCAAATAAACGGCTGTTGTCTGATTGCTTTAAGAGAGGCCTGCAGAAGAGCCCGACTGAATTTCTAGACTGCTAATGCGGAAATATAATGGCACAATCTTCACGAGTAGGCTTCAGCTTCCAGACAGCCTTCGACGCCTCCCTGCAGAGATGCACAGTTGTGTAGCGGCAGGAACATAAATAAGCTGCCGCTAGTAATTAAAAGTGCAATACATAATTGCTGAAGCCAGCAGGCCGGTTATGGTACTGCAAAAACAGTCTTATGCAACTTTTACGCTGACAACCAGGGTCCACAATTAACAGTTTGCCAATTTCACAATGACAAGTATTTCATCCTGGTCATAAAACTGTATTTTGTTTTACTTAAATAATTCTTTTCACAATGATGACTAAATTGTGATGGTTTTTTTTGCAGAAATTTTACGCACTCCATGTTGTTGATGTGTTAGTTTCTTCATTGGAACAGATTTGGAGAAATATAGTATTGCATCACAGTTACAAATATTATAATGATAGATTTGTTTCTTATAAACGTGCAGCTTTTTCGCTTCATGAGATATTAACTGATGGCAGGATTTGAGTGGATTATTGTGATGTTTTTATCAGCTGTTTGGATTCTCATTCTGACGGCACCCATTCACTGCAAAGGATCTTATTGGCGAGCAAGCGACGTAATAAAAACATTTCCTCAAATCTGTTCGGTTTAAGAAACAAACTCATCTACATATTGGATGGCCTAAAGGGGAGTACATTTTCAGCAAATTTATTAAAATTTTTCTTTAAGAGGTAATATGTTTAGTTATTATGAGTTACAATTTATCATTCAACCAATTATTCAATTTACGTTTCCATTTTTTGCTGCTTTCAGTTTAGATATTTTAGTAGTGATGCTTTAATTAACATGCTTCACATTAGCTGTAATATATTCTGCATGGTGAAACTCATCCAGGAGCTGCGTCTTTAAATTCAATTTGTTTAAACATGTCGCTACAGCTATACACATTCAGAAAGAGTGCATATCACATAAGGGTGGGTGATATATATAGATATTTGTCAATGGTTTGAGATTTTGGACTGTCATCTCTATTTCGGTTAAATGCTAAATGTTGCTGTGCTACATGGTCATGAAAACTTTTCGTTTGCATGCATTTTTAAGTTTTGTTAAGCCGTTGAAATGCAATCAGCATTGAAACCGCTTTACTATATGTGCGCAATGTCGGAGTCGGAGAGACTGTTTTTGAGCGTTGTCAATGAGGCGCGCACGTGAAGAAGTTGCTCCTAGAGCGCAGGAATATTCAAGAGTTATTTTTGCCACTTTATTAGCATTAAACCGTTAAATAGACACACTTGTATGTTAAAATGCCCATCTTTGCAAATATCTTAATAAACTCAGTGATTTAGGTCTTAAGTGAAAGCAAACAGCTGAGAAAGAAAACAGACGTGTAACAGTATATTGAATCTGGGGAGCTCTTAAACTGACAGCAGTCTAATATTTCTAGTCTAATATAGAAAATCTCTCACTGCTTTTGACTTTTGTAACTTTAATGAGAAGAATATATATATTTAATTTACACAGTAAAGAATATGCAGTGTTTTTTAAACATTTTGATAACAATGTAAAATTTGTTATTCATTTGTTCCACTGTAGTTTTTTTTTTCTGTTGCTTGTAATTAGTGTCTTATTCTTATTTAATCACTGACTGTTTATTTGTCTTTAGTGAGCTCGAGTTTTTAGAGTTTTTTTTTTTTCTTGACTAGTATTAGTTTTTTGTGACATTGACACCGGTAACCAGAATTCTAAAATTTCAATCATTAAAATGTAAAAAATTTGATATCATAAAGACCAAAAATAACAACATTGTGATATATTTTGTTACCGAGAAATACATTTTTTGATTTTGGTCATATCGCCCACTCCTAGTATGGCAATGATTTTTTAGTCTCTCAGTAATTTTTAAGACAACATATGATGTTAAAATAATGTTATTTAAACATTAAATGTTAAAATCATGCCTTAAGAGCTGTTTTTGAACACAAAAACAAATTTTATGTAGATGCCAATAAACTACTCTATTTCAAATTACAGTAC